>NC_049988.1:10353653-10452559 GCF_000003815.2 Branchiostoma floridae | reverse complement strand
TGGGGAATCTGTCAATGATCCCTTCCTCTGTACATTCGACCCACTTATATCTAAGTTATTTTTCATATGCATATGTTGACTATAAATTGACCATTAAATCGTTCGGAAAAATGTATCTGCTTAAAAATACAAATTTTAGAATCAAGTTTACAGTATCATTAGGTGTCATATTAACTCCACACCGCCTGCCTAAGAAAGTAGCATTTCTCACCATTCACGAGCCATGCATCTTCTATCTACTCTCAGAACCGGATACTTTCCTGGGACTTGTGAAGTTATATGTCCTGATCCTGGAGAAGAATAGGATTTCCACCGTATCCGAAGATGCGTTCCGAGGCCTACCCCTGCTTGAAGACCTGCGATTGTCTCATAACCGTCTGACGTCAGTGCCTGTTGGCGCGCTACTGGTCCTGCAACCCGAATCATGGTTGTTCGCGGACCTGCAGATGAATTACATTACTGCGATCGACAGGGATGTTGTGCGCTTGGCCCGAAACCAGCGCTTGACTCTCTATGTCGGACAGAACAAGCTGAGGTGTGACAAGAATTTAACGTGGTTCGTCTGCACCGTGTCAAATCTGACGTTCATTTCTAGTTCTCAACAAGGCGCTCTGAGGTGTGCCTTTCCTCCTGAACTCTCGGGAATTCATATAACTGACATGAGAAAATATTTCTGCCAAACCAGCACTGAGAGGCCGCAGCGAGGGATCGGGTCCAAAACATTCAGCGAACTGTCTCTGACACCAACGTCAAGGATAATGAACTCAACGAGTCCTGAAATCTTCAACACCGACCCGTACACCGATACCATCCCGACTGAGGGCTATACAGAAATGCTGCAAACCATGCCAGTCACTGAGCGCACGACACAGATGGACTATGTCATTATTCTTGTGGAAAACCTTTTCATCAACGAGGATGTCCATATCAACTATATCATTGCCATGGTCAGCGCTGTTGTTGTTCCCCTCCTTCTCGTGTTGGCAACAGCATCTTTCCTCTTCATCCTCAGGCTCTGTTGTGTAACAGATGTACCTCATCAAAGCTCACAAACCGACGGACACGAAGGTGCTGCATCCACTGAAACGGAGAGCCAAAACATCCAGCCGTACGCAGTGGCCTATGCCGACTCGGCAGAACTTCGAGGATCTGACGGAAGCTCAGCCACAACCGGACGAAACATCCCTGCTCGCCCAGAAGACAACTGTACCATTCAGCCATATGCAGTGGCCTATGGAGAAGACCCAGGATCAGACATTCAGCCATATGCAGTGGCTTACGGTGAAGTACCACAGCTACAGTGCCATGCAGCGGCCAACTGCGTTAATGACCAAGAGCAAGTCGATAACTATAAGATCCAGCCGTACGCAGTAGGTTTCCCTGACCCACAAGAAGATGCAAGAGGTTCTGCAGAGGATCAGGAATTAAAATCACTTGACAATGGTTCTGACGAGCAGACAGAAAACGTCAATCAACGAATCGTCCAATCAGAGGACCGCTCGCTATCAACTGATGATGATGAAGCGGGAAGAGGGGATGATCCGACAAGTCACGGAAAGGGTCCTTACCGAATGGACGAAGGAAACGACACTCCGGAGGCAATTGGAATGCAGTATGGCAGTGGATCACAGCACGCTGTGCCAAACGACTGCAGTGCACGTGCGTCTCACGCCCGACTCCTGTTTAACCCACCAGATGGACAGCTTCAGTGTCAGACACGTGGGCATTCACTGTTGTATGAACAGGAGCTGATGGGCGCGGCACCTCCTCACAACGACCTGGGTACCACAGAGGACTCTTGTCACTAAAGTCTCTGATTGTAAAGTTTTGGATGAAATTTTAAACCAATTCAACCATTTCCTTTGTTTCGAAAGGTCCTGATTTCAAAAGGTCTCCAATTTTGTTATTTTTCAAAAATAATCCATCATTACAAAATGGCTTCATGCAACATCTTCCAAACATTTGCTTTGGATGCGTTCAAGAACGCTCAGACTCAACTCCGAGGGCATTCGTGCTCTGGACAAGAGAGTGGCACCAGAAAGTGCGCCGAACTTTGGCTTTCTAGATGACCAGGCTCGACCTTTACAGATGGTCACCGAAATGTCCGGTGAGAATAAAGCGATGGTTGTGTAACAGGAGTCTCTTTATCTAGTGACGAACCAACTTGATGAAACTGTTCTCAGATGGTGATATATATATATATAACGTTATATTGCTTTTGCTGAAATGTGTGTATATAGTACTGCATCTTTCATGCGCTGTTTGTAATGTTAGCTCTGTATTTAAGCTCTGCCTGAAAAGCAATGTTCTCTAGGAAGCTGCCTTGTTTAAGAAAAACAATGATTCATTGGTCAATTGATCAAGTATTCTAAACAAAAACCACTGAAGCAGCAGTGAAGCTATAACTTGAGTGGAAGTATGATCATAGATGTACTTGTCTGAGTATATTGGAATTGTAGATAAAAACTGTCACAATGAATTAGTATTTCGATTGTAATGAAAACAGTTGTCATAGATGTATTTATCTGTGCACTATGAAAATGTAGATCAAGACTGCTCTATTGTTTATTTCAGTAATGACGATCATTGTTGTTTCATTTCTAGAGCTATAGATGTATCAGTCTGAATGTATTGAACACATGGATGAATTTTTTAGTCATGTTGATTATTTAAGTTATAACTATAGTCGTTTCAGATATAATATCAAAGATACAAACCCAAACATACTGGAAATGTTAACTAAAAGTTTGTTTTGTTTGTTTATTTCACACATAAAAAACAATAAAGAAAAGAAAAGTAATCAAAAGTCTATCTATTACAACCATTACTGCAAACATGATTACAGCTATTATTCATCACACAGATTGAATTGTAACAAGATGCAGTAAACAGCAATCAAAGGTAGAGTTTTGAAGAATACAAACTGCTAGACAAATCAAGTACATTTGGAGGAAATAGAACGCCTACATATGTGCCCCCGCAATTGATACATGTATGCACACGTGTACATTGTGTCAGTAGGCAACGCCACAAGTCCTCATTACAAGTAAGGCAACAGCAGGTAAATTTTATGGATGACATCCTCTGCAGATTGCAAAAATAGTGCGATAGGGCGAAAAAAAAACAAGATGGGTGAAAAAAAAACAAGATGGCTATATTTTCAAAAAATAGGCACCATAAAGTCGTGATGACTGTTGTAAAAAGAAATAAAGGGACAAAACGTGGTATCAGAGCCAACAAGGCATTCATTCCTATATCTAAGACGTACTGGTGTGGTAAAAGTGACACTAGTGTGGTAGACTGGCATCACCAACAAAGTTGGTAACCACATGCACACTCATAGCTTCCATATTGGTGTCACTTTTACAACTATCCAATACGTTTCATTTCTACAGCTACAGTCCTGGTACCTCGTAAGTGTCACTTCTACAAGTACAACTACACAACATATTTGCTCATTTTGGTACTTTATCGTCATGTTGACCATCCCTGCAGAAGAAAAAAATTCTTTTTTTTTTTCTGAAATCAGGCGAAAATTAATGCGCGCCTGATGTCATCCAGAAAATTTACTTGCTGTGGCCTAATGGGGAAATAAATGAGTACATCAGATCAAATAAAAGCGAAACAAGATAGATTCACAGTCTTCAGTGACTCGAAAAGAAACTTTTCTAAATCACATTAACATTTGGACAAGTAAAAAAATTTTCAGAGTGACCCCTTTTCTTACAAATGCTAGAGGTACTGTGCGTTCCTTGTTATCGACAACTAACTTCTTCATTGAATGCAAACTGTCAAGAGATACATTAAAGAACTGCTATGATAGATTATTCTCAATAATTATGCAAATGTACTCCTATTTTGCGAAATTAGTATTTAATTTGTTACAACATTGTCTAAGGTACCTACATACCAAAATTCATGGCAATTCGTTGTTCCCTTGTTGAGTTATCCACTTCAGACGTATTTTTTTATACAAAAATGCCCCTGCTATCCCAAAACTAGTCGCTAGTGGGCCCAAACTTAGTAACCTCTTTCTGAGCACAAGTGCTATCTAATACTAAAAATTCGTGCCTCTAGCTTGTTCAGAGCACGACAGAGCAAAACCGGAAGTTGCGCTGCAATTCCGATCCGAGGGAAGCCCCTAGGGGGCCCAAAATGTAATATTCCTAGCTTTTATCACACCTACCCAACACACCAAGTATGAAACCAATCCGTCTAGCCGTTCTTGAGTTATCTTGTTGACAGACAGACTGACAGACAGACAGACAGACAGACAAGCCCTAGTGAAAATATAACCTCCATGATAACATGCCAGAGGAGTTAGCTGTCCGGGGAGTATGGTTTGCGACCAGCTAACTCCGTTGGCATGTCATCTGGCCATATTTGTCCAATTGTCTTTAATTCTTTTAACGACCTGCGGAGCATGCATGGTAGAGGCGAAGACTTCCATACGGACCTCGGACGGACTTTAATATTTTCGCACGTGTGAACCAATCTTATGAGTGTGTATTTCGTGTGTGTGTGTGTGTGTGTGTATGCCAGTGTGTGTGTGTGTGTGTGTGTGTGTGTGTGTGTGTCACGGTGTGTGTGTGTGTGTGTGTGTGTGTGTGCGCGCGCGCGTGTGTGTGACGCGCGCGTACGCGTGAGGTTGTGTGTGCGTTTGCGTGCATGTGTTGCCTCGTCACGAACATAGACAGGCTTAAGACTAGCCAAGGAAGATCCCGAATTTGGAAGTAGGACGACGCCTGGGCGGCAACAGAAAACCAGGCAAGGGACAATAATCAATGAATGGACGTCCTTCACCGTCCCAGGAAGGCTGGCTGCTGCGTCACACTCGGATGAGTCTGGCGCAAATCCAAGAGCGCAAAAAAAGGTAACGTTAAAAAAAAAAGATGCATAGATTTCCCGCTTCCACTCAGTAGACTTGAATCTTGAATAGGCGATGTCTATCTACTGACCTTTGTTGCCTATTTGCGTTTACGTTACATAAACATATTACGTTAAATAAACATATTTGACAAGTTTACGAGACAGTTGGACACTGTTTGGTCTTGGGATACCCTCTTTGCCCCCGATACATCTGCTTGGAGATTAGGTTCGAATAGTGTTCATGGGATTCGTCGGCTACTCACTGTGCGAAAGGGTGTCATTTCCGGACGTTTCTATGTTTGTATACATCCGGATCGGGACCGTTTCTGGATATATCCGGACAATATCCGGACGAAATCTGACATGACTCCCCTGCGTTTTCGGAAAATTTCAGGAGTCCGGAACGGGACCATTTAATTCCTGCCTCATATCCGGATTTCCAGTAATGGAACGTTTTCGGACTCTTTGGAGACAAACCGCGTTCCGAATATTTCGTATATATCCGGATAATTTCAGAAGTCCGGAACGGGACCAAATAATTACGTCTCATATCCGGATTTCCAGTAATGGAACGTGTTCGGACTCTTTGGATACAAATCACGTTCCGAATATTTCGTATTAATCCGGATAATTTCAGGAGTCAAGAATGGGACCATATAATCATGTCGCATATCCGGATTTCAAGTAATGGAACGTTCTAGGACTCTTTGGAGACAAAACACGTTCCGAATATTTCATATTTTCTGAGCGCGTTCGGGGCTATTACGCCCCGGAAAGGTTGCATAAACTTAAGATATACTGAAACATCATAGGAACAATACAACACATTATTTCAGAATATCCAGTAACTTTACGATCATGCTAAATACCTAATATTTAACGTTTCCTGTCCGTTTTAACCCCGAAAATGCTAACTCGGTAAGGCTACATTTTGTGAAAGCTTTTCAAAGACTTTCCTGTATAAATCAGATGACACAAGTATCACAACAAATACATTATGTGGAGGAACAGATCATGTTAACGTCAAGGGGCAAATCAATATGCATTTGTCTCTTAGTCTTACCAAGGAAGTTTTAGCTCACTACAACCTCATTGGTCTTCGCAAAAAGTGAAGCTCGAATGAAGCCAAAGTTAAACAGTTCACTGTCAGATCCAATAATATCAAGCCCAAGTCAATAACATCATAACAAAACTGATCAGTTTAAATGTACAATATCAAATGTACAGTATCCGACACAAGTCTAACGTTATAAACCATACAATCAATGTTCGTAGGATAAAAATGTCATTACGAAATCAGTACGACAGTCCATTTTCAAGTCCTCTATAAGTCCGTATCGTGTTGACTGTGGAATCATCGTCCGGGGCGCCCTCTTCTGCGTCTTTGTGGTAGTGGACGATCATTGGCGACGGAAGATGCTCTGGCAAGACCCCGCAATATCGACGGCACGTCTCGAGGACAGTCCGCTCCATTGCATAGTCCAGGCACTGTCCGTCTTCAGAGTAGAAACAGTTCTGGCAGGATGCAACGTCACCGGGCACAGACTGTCGTAAGTGTTACCAGGAGGTAGGCCTCGGTCGTCGGCATGGCAGGACACTGGCGATTGGGAAACAGGCTCAGCGGCTGGAATGGAAAAAAAACGGCTAGTAACTGCCCCGAACCCATGAACGGTACATGTAAAATTATTCAAACAACACGGCCATAAAAATCACAGCAGGACAAGACGGGGACAAAGGCAGGAATATGGAGTCGGCTATCATCAAAGGGTGCGGGCCACACAGATGGCACCGATAAGGACCCCCAGAGAACGAATGGAATTTTATATGCACACAATCACATTGGTCCTAGTGAGGAGATTACAGTTTCTCCTTGGTTCTATTAAAGATTTAGCCAGCCAAAACAACAGGACAGGAAAGTTTAGAAGCAGCCGTTACGGCACATACAGCACAAAATAATATGAGAATTTAACTAACTATGGAACGGGCAATTTGTAAACAAGCCGGGGATGACACGCGGGGGTTCCAGCTGAAAGAGAAGTGATCTATCATACAACAATCTTTACAAAGAGATCACACTACTAATTATTAAATACACAAAACACTAGGAAGGGATAACAGACATTGCTGACAGACATATACGGAACTAAGAACGGTAACTGCTATGTATATACAATCTATGTACTAGAGAGCTACACTACTCACTTATTGGTCCGGTAGCGGCTAGCGGCAGCGGCAACTGAGATTCAAATCTAGTTTCAAACCTAACTGCTGTCACCAGCTGGTCTACTATTGGTCTAGTCAAGTCATGTGACTTCCTAATATAGTCTTGTTACCTAAGGACTCCTCCAGATGGTTCCAAGCAAGTTAGTGTCATCCATCATGCCTGTTTCACGGAAACACATGGCATTGTGCATTATTTTTGTGAATAAATGCATCATGTACTTACCAGTTTCAAAGTTGTACACAGCAGCAAACGCTGTGGCGCGGTGTAGGCTGTTATCTGCAACGACTGCCCCAGTAGGCGCACCGTTGACATGCCAACGTACTGGTCTGCTCGGCACTTTGCACAGCTTGCATAACCGCTTTACGAGTAAAGTTGCCTCGTGATATTGTCCGGATATGGGCCATTCCCACACAGCAACGCTGGTATTCAATATCATGAGTGACTTTTTGTCATGATATTGTCCGGATATGGACCTATCCCAAACTGCACCGCTGGTGTGGAGTGTTTTGACTGAACTTTTTCAAGATATTGTCCGGATATGGACCTATCCCAAACTGCACCGCTGGGGTGGAGTGTTTTGACTGAACTTTGTTCAAGATATTGTCCGGATATGGACCTATCCCAAACTGCACCGCTGGGGTGGAGTGTTTTGACTGAACTTTATTCATGATATTGTCCGGATATGGACCTATCCCAAACTGCACCGCTGGGGTGGAGTGTTTTGACTGAACTTTGTTCAAGATATTGTCCGGATATGGACCTATCCCAAACTGCACCGCTGGGGTGGAGTGTTTTGACTGAACTTTATTCATGATATTGTCCGGATATGGACCTATCCCAAACTGCACCGCTGGGGTGGAGTGTTTTGACTGAACTTTTTCAAGATATTGTCCGGATATGGACCTATCCCAAACTGCACCGCTGGGGTGGAGTGTTTTGACTGAACTTTATTCATGATATTGTCCGGATATGGACCTATCCCAAACTGCACCGCTGGGGTGGAGTGTTTTGACTGAACTTTGTTCAAGATATTGTCCGGATATGCAAAGAAACAATAATACTTGACTCATAATTGTTACCATCGCAAAGATTGCTTTCTGTGTCATTTGATTGTAAATGTCGATGTCAGTATATTTGCACATGTATATGGAAGCTTAAGCTTCAATTACCAGAAAATTAAAGAGTAAACATACATTGACATCGGGCATACTCGTTGTAGAATAAAAACACATATACAGAAGCAAAAACGTTAATGACATGTATTTGACAAGATAGGAAACCTTTTTAAGGATACCTAACAAAACAATCTCAGATTCATGTATGACAAGAAAAGTAATTTGTTAACCATTAAGTTGTCCGAAAACTGATCTCTGGAATGTTTCTGTTTTGGACATCTGTCGTAAATGGAACGGAATATGAATTCGGAAGGAGCGAAAATTTCGGCAAAAAAATGCAGTCTTTGTTCAGATGCGCAATAAAACAATCACCGATTCACAATTCACGTATAGAATACCTTTATCGGTAACGGTCAGAATATGCTAACTTCGAATCTGTCCTAAAACTAATCCATGGAATATCTGTCGCGGATATGTCTCGTAAATGGAAAGAAAAGAAAATAGTATGAATTCGAAAACATGAAACGTCCCTGACACGTATTCGGAAGAACGGGAAATTCTATCCGTCCGGGCATGTGCTGAAACATTTCATGACTCATGATATTCTGAGACATAATGAATTGAAAATGTCATCTGACAATGGCCCAGAAATAATGCACATCATGCTTCGTGCAAACTCCTAATTTGTCCGGGTATTCCTTATCGAAATATATAGACCTTGGATATGTAAAGAATGTAGAACATATCATGTATTCGGAGGCAAGAAACGTCAATGGCGCGTATCTTAAAAAGCAGGAAAGTCTTATTTGTCCGGATACATAACAAGACAATTCCTGACTCAAGATATTTCCAGATATGGGAAATATTGAACATCGTGCCCGGACACAGTCCGAATATTTAGCATGTCCAGAAATATGTCAACTCCGACTTTGTCCGGAAATCACACCCTTTCGCACAGTGACTGGTCCAATTTTAATGTTTAAGGTAGAATACATAACCGTTTGACAAAAATTTAAAAGGTTTCATGAAAGATCCGCCATATGTAAGATAAGAATTAGTGCACATCCGTTAGAGATTGAAATGGGTCGCTATAAAAAGCTATCTGTCCATGAGAAATTGTGTAAGTATTGCTCAATGAATGCAGTGGAAAACAAGAGTTCGTAGACCTCAGGCCTGCATGAAATGTATTGGGTTTCTGTAGACCTATTGTGTATTTTTGCCTTTTTGTCTGTGGTACGTGGTTGGAAAAATGAGCTTTTTACCGTGTTGGTTGTGCACCATGCAAAAGTCTGACTCTGAAATTCCATTTTCTGAATTTGTAAGTTTGGACATGGATGAACATTACTTATTTTGGATTTCTTAAGTATGTAACCAACCAAGTTTGTATCTAGTGTAAATAACTGTATTAATGTCTATTTTGTTTATCTATTTATTTTCTCCCGTGACACCTCCCCTCAACTGGTCCTTAACTGGTCCCCTAGGAAGAACGGCCTACATGTTGGCCGATAGGGCTTATCAGTATAAATAAAGGTGAACTGAACTGAACTGAACCACAGTACTTTGAAGTTGTTGAGACGCTACCTTTTTTTGTCTCAGATGGCCCATGCACATGTAGTTACTCTGTCACATGATATACTAATATCTTCCTATTTCAATGTACTGACCTAATGCAGCTGCTAAGTCTCCTTGGTTTGTGTTCTTCCAATGATATTCATTAAAGACTTATTTCTGGGGTGTTATTCACTTGACATCGGAATGTTACTTGCATAATTTGACAAATGATACTTTTATCTGTAGTTCCATAGACATTAGACAATATGAATAGTGGTAGCCCCCATGCAGCAGCAACAGTTAGTCCCCAGGGTGGTATGATATTTTCATTCAATCCATCCAACCCAAACCTAAATCTCCTGTAGTATCTAAGCCAAATTTAACAGCATAATTTACTATGAAAAATGTCCTTGTCAATCCCATTTATAGATGGCAAGCTGCTGGCAATGGAAGCTTTGAAAAGTTCAGAAGCTGTTGTAGTCAGAGCAAACACCCAGCAAACATCCCCGCAAACCAATGAGCAGTTGCTTAGAAGGGGAATTTCATCATATATTTGCCTCGACAAAATGCAACAAACGATACTGAATTTAAAACAGAACAAAGCTAAGCCTCCACCACTTAACCCTGCCTGTACCATAGATTAAGCAGGCCCAAAAACCAAGCGAATATGACTAGCCCAAAACAACAAATTACCTGTATACAGTATGGAAATGGCATTACCAAAGAAACAAAAAGAAACACAGGACAAATCATACACATACCTTTCTCTTATGCCCACACTCTATACAGTTCTCCTCCACATTAGAAAATTGCATCTTCTTCTGTTTAAGTTCAAGTTCAACCATGATTGCCAACAGGGTAAAGGAACTTGTACCGAAACTTAAAACTCAGTACTATACAGCTCTAGAAACACCACAAAGAGTAATAAGCAAACTCCAATTATACCTGACCAACAGATATATAATCTTGTACACTCCCGTCATCTGGCAAACTGTCAGTGCCACTAAGTAACCTGATACATTGAAGGTGGCCCAGGCCAGATGATGGTTCTACACCCAACCATAATCTGTTTTTAAAACCAAGCAGATATTGGGAGGATGCCCCAACCACACAAAAACAGGGTCAACCTATACAGTATCAAGTTCAAGCACTAGGAGGCCCAAAATCAAACCTGACCACCAGGACACCACAAACAACTCACGTACCAAATAGCAACACAATGGTACCTTGCATTCCGGAGATACAGCGCACGCCCCGTGCCCGCACAAAAGGTAACCTAAAATGTCAAGTTCAAGCACCAAGGGCGCCAAAATCAAAATTGAGCATTATTCAGCCACCGCCGACACATGTGCCAAATATCATCGCGCCAGCACCAGCCGTTCAGAAGATATAACTCCGGAAACACCCCTCCCGGACACAAAATTCAACCTGCCGGGTCAAGTTCAAACGCGACAAGGCCCAAAGTCAATCCTAGGCAACAGGCAACAACCCCCCACCCATGCACCAAAAATCGTCGCAATCGCGCGTATCGTTCCGGACACACAGCGCCAAAAGTGCCCCAAAAACACCAAAAATGCCACCTGCAATGTCAAGTTCAAATGCCAGGAGGCCCAAAATCAAACCTGAGTGTTAGGCTACCACCCCCAACCCACGTACCAAAAATCGTCGTGCTCGCACCATCCGTTCACGAGATACAGCGCCCTACATCCCCGGCTACCGAAAAGTTCCCACCAGCATCAAAACCATACCTGCATACATGCAGGTAATGAGACATTTCCTGTAGTGCTGGTACCTGCCAATCTGAGTAATGCTATTTACGTACTCGAGGCAGCTTGAACACGGGACCTTGCACCACAGAGGCATGTTGAACTTTGGTCTTGTAAATCAAGGACTGTGAACTGATGTTGAGTCCAGGTTATATCTCAAGTTATTCTCAAGATTCGGTGAATGTCTGCACACGACCAAAGATCTGGCAAAAATAAGGGATTTATATTTCAATCTGCACATTCACTATTAATGTAAACATTAACTTTACTCATATTAGCCTTGACCTCTAATGTTCAATAGATTCAATCATTGTTTCTTTGCCTTAGATAAATTTGACATGCCCCTTTTGGTTGAGCAAGTGACCAGTGGTGCACTACACTATTTTCCAACAGGAGGCGCTATTTTCCCGCCACGCCTTTAAGTCTCGCGATTTGCGAGATTTTGTTTCAGCGATATTTGGGGCAATGCATTGTGGTAAGTGGCGGCAAAGATTTTTCAAGATGGCTACAGTGGGACGATCAGAACGTAAATTTTGGCTGTCTTATTCAGTTTCATACTCCATATAGGTCTTTTTCGTCAGTTTTGGTCAGGAAAAAGTATGTAGAATATGATTTGTCATCATTTGATGTACAGATCGATTACGGGCATCGCCTAGATCGCGAGGAGCAACGCGGAATTAAAACCCAAGTTTGAATTTTTAAACCGTCTGCAACTAGGGGGGCAGGGTCTAAACTTGTCTGAGTCGTTGTTGTCTGCTCCCGTTGAAGACCTTTCCTCTGTGCAAGTGGGATTCCGTCTAACCTTGGAGGATGAGGGGTAGACAAACTGCAAAACAAGCTGCGGTAGATGACGGTAAGTTCAGTCATGGTTATGATCATTTGATGTTCTACCTGGCCACGTTATGTGTGTTGCGCAGACGCCATGATGTTTGTTGTTGATAGTACTAGTAGATCCGTTGTATATAATTTGTCACAAAACAAATTTAAGGCACATCTGAAAATGCCTATAGTACGTACACGTCAGTATTCTTTCCCGTTTTGAAGTTAGCAACTTATGGTTAACAAGCTACATTAAAGATTTATCAAAGTTTGTGTAGTACTATACTCTACTAGTACTAAAGTTGACATACTTCCTTACTACAAATATACTACAGATGTACTTTGTACTACAGACTAAATATTGTGAACAGATCTTAGATGAATACAAGAAGAAACAGTAGCTATTTGATGGATGAATCATGATACATGTTTTATAATAAAAATTATTATAATCATCTGATGTATTTTGCCAGCCAGTAGGGACCCAAAGTATGAGTAATGAGGCTGTTTAACGTGGTCGAGGCACCTCCTCGAGCACGGGACCCCCGTTTTACGTCCCTCCCGGAAGACGATTTCGTGGAAAGCTTCGTGAGGCTACAGCAATCCGGACGTCCTTGGTTGGTCCCCCATCCAAGCACTGTCCGGACCGCGCGTTGCTTAACTTCCGAGATCGAGGGATCGGGTGTACCAACGCGCCACGCGGCCGTAGCTATACATTTGTATACTAGTTTACTACTAATTTAGTAGTAAACTAGTATACAAATGTATAATAATTTTGTTGAAATATAGATGTAACAGCATATAACACTAACCTATAAGTTATAACATCCTTGATGACAAGAATTCTCTAAAATGAAAGAAACAATTTTTGGTGTTAACGTCATCAGATGTGTGATTGAATTGTGATAAAACATGTTGACCAGAACAGTTTTCTGTAGACTTAGGCACGATCTAGACACAGTTTTCCTGATATCGGCGAGCCAACAACCTCTTGCCGACAGCTTTTTTTCAGCATCTAGATGGAACTGCAATATCGCCGTCAAGATATTGGGAAAATTTCTCCCGAAAGGTCCGGACCATTCGTACGATACCTTACCGATAGCTTAGCAGGGGTCCCTGACAGCTTCGCGCGAGTGTAGATGCTTCCCGACTTTGGGAAGGCTCATTAGCATATAACGCCATTTGGAAAATCGCGCTATATGTTTATGACTGCAAGCGCCATGGGTGTCCGGCCCCGTACGTTCTAGATCCCTCCCGACATCTCCACAGATATCGGTAAAAACTGTGTATAATATAGAAGGGGCCTTAGATGATCAATGATTTATGACCAATTGGACCAATTAACAACTAGAACAGTGAAATTTGCATTGAGTCTCAGTTTCTTTGTGAAATGTGAAAAGAAGTAAATATGAATGAGAACAATTTGTAGATGGTGTATTGAGGGGAAGGCATCTTGCATGCAGGTATGTTTCTGATCTGCATGTGAAAAGTTTCAATTTGTCATCCAAAAGAATGAGAATGGACTAGTTTCTAAAGCATATATTTTACACATGATTGGTAGCTTACCTGGGTGTGCTGTGCTGTCAAGGAGCTGTACACACCCCAAAGTCTATTTTGAACCGTTAACTTGAAACCCTGTTTTTATAATAAAAAAAATAGGTAGAATTTTTATGTTTTTGAATGCTGAACATGAGAACTTTATTCTTGCATAGATAGACCAAGTTTGGATAGACCTACATAGACAATATGTAAAACAACCTAGTACCAAAGTTTGTTTGGGTTGACCTCATTTGCATGTGCAAATGTTGTTTGAAATGTACTTACACAAAATTTCCCACACACAAGGGTTACAAATTGCTTTGAAATGCTTACTTGCTTACTTGCTTAAGTCGAGTCCATCCAGCTTTGAAATAATCCAAGACAAATAAACACTAAAATGAAACTTATAATTATATAACTGGTTGAAAAACAAATTTCAGCTGTCTCCCCGTAACACTAACAGTAACAGTCTACAGTAAAGTTACTACTTTTTCTGTTAGATAAGTTCTAGACTCATATACTAGTATTCTCCTTGGTGTATCATTACAGCCAGTAGTACCCAATCTAAGTAATGAGGCTGTTTTATGTGCTCGTGGCACCTCCTCGAACACGGAACCCCCATTTTACAACCCTTCCGAAAGACGAATGCAATCCCTTACATCAATACATGGCATACAACATGTCCGAGTTGAGCAGACTATGGGAATGGGCCGAACTCAGGCCCACAGATCCATCATTGAATTGGATCCAGATGGCCACGCAGTGGGGTTACATTACCAATCATGCCACAGAGACAGACATGTATATCACTTTATGATTGTTTGAATTACTTATAGCAGACTTTATGATCCTGATAACTTGCTAACACTGTTTTCTACTTACCATATAGGGGAGAGCAGAGGTAGAAGGAAACTGGACTTTGCGGCCAGCTCCAGTTCCAAGACTCCGCAGCCCCTGGCAGGGAAAGTATTCTTCCTGGACCTACGTGGTTATGGAGCTCTCAACATTAAAAAACTGGAGAGCAACATAGTGCTGCTAGGAGGGGTAAGTCTATTATGATCTACATGGACATTAGCAGGGCTCGAAATGCCACATATACATATGTAAGTTTGGGCACGGTACAAGTAGTTTCAGACCAAACTTGCACAAGTGTAAGTTGCTTTTATCCGCTGTTACCACCTTTAGAAATATGCGCAAATTGATATCTCCTAACAATCTGTAGGTATTAAAAAATTATTATTTTTAATTAGATGAAAACAAATATGTTCTAATTACAACAGATCTTTAGTAGATAAACCGCAACCGTGAGTTTGTAGCTTTCATTCTTTCTTAATTCATTAATGAGAAAATGATGGAAGGTCAAAATGCCAATTTAGCCAACCTAGATACCTTAAGTTAAGGGTAGTGGGCTGCCATAGATAAGCTCTGCTGTACCCTGCTTTGTATCAACTAAAGACAATTACTTTCCCTTTTTTGATGGCTCATTTCTTTCTTCTTTTTTTTTTCCACAGAGTGTTGTGAACTTCTTTGACAAAGATGTGGGTGTGACCCATGTGATCAGTAACCAGGACGGAGCCAAGAAGGACACGCCCTCCGGCCCTGCCGACAGTCCGGCTGCCTCCACTCCCAGTCCATTCAGTGCTGCTACATCTGTCAGAAGGTATCAGAAAACAGAGTTGCTTACATCATTCTATACTACTTTTTGTATATACTACTACTATTACTTTTAGATATTTAGATATTTTTGTCCACCACTCCCAGTCCATTCAGTGCTGCTACATCTGTCAGGAGGTATCAGAAAACAGAGTTGCTTACATCAATGTCAGGCGTTTAGCTAGGATTTTATAATAGGGAGTCCAAACTTATTGGTGAGTCGCGGTAAGTGACTACTGTAGGGGGGTCTGGGAGCATCCACCTTCCATGGTGCAGAGTTTTTCATGATTTTAAGTTAAAACAGTGCATTCTAAGGTATCCCAAGATGCAAAAATACTGTTACAGATGTCACAGTAGAAGAGTGTGACCACAGATGACCTGGTTGCATTCCTGGTCAATCAGAATTTCATGCTTGTCAGAGGATTTTCTCCCCAGTATAGGGCTTCCATGGGCATCAAATTTCTTGTTATTCTAAGAAAAGTGCGTCCAGATGACTCGTTGACGCATGCCTGGCTAAAAGCCTATACATCATTCTATACTACTATTTGTATATACTACTACTATTACTTTTAGATATTTAGATATTTTTGTCCAACTTTCGGCATATGATTTATTTAAGGATCTTTATATGCAAAGTATACAGTCAGACGGCATGTGACCACCTCTACATATTTTTTTTGGTAATCTCTTAGATAAACTTTCCCAATAAAACAAACATTAAAGATGAGTCTATACATGGACCAGATCGGTTCCCTGAGTGGTCTTCTTGTAGAGGTTTGACTGTAGTTCATTCATTTTCCATCTATTGAATCATCATTGGAAGATCTCCCACTATGAAGTAATGGCCATCAGCTTGTTACCAATGTTAGGAATTCTGTGGCACAACATGAGTAAGACAAATGAGACAGTACTAGTAAAAAAAAAGTATCAACAACATGATGCAAAAATTATGGTTTAAGTAGGGAGATTTGCACATACTGAAAAACACCACAATATGCATTTCCTAAATCATGTTCAGTTGCTTGAGTAACTCCTTTTTGGGATACCACAATAATTCCATATACTGCATTTTAGACCATTGGTAATATGTATGAGTCTACAGGGTTCGAAATACTGGCGTGCATGTGCACCCAGGTGCACCCAAAATTGAAGCTATGCACCCAATTATTTTCTGTAGGTGCACAGGGTGCACCCAAATATTTTCTTAGGCTTATGTATGTAAAGATATCAAAGTACTAGTATACAACATATTCTTGACATCTAAGTTAGAAAGATAATAAAAATGTCTGTCATGGTACTTGTTTAAGAATTTGATAGCTTGTAACTAAGACTTATTATTAGGTTAGGTTTTGGTGCACCCAATTTTTTAAGCTGGGTGCACCAGTGCACCTAATCCCAAAAATGAATTTCGAGCCCTGCCAAAATCATGTTCAGTTGCTTGAGTAACTCCTTTTTGGGATACCACAATAATTCCATATACTGTAAATGCATTTAAGTTCGTGGGGATTTAATTCCGCGGTAGCGGGAAATAGGACTTTTCGCGGTGGATTTAAATTCGCGGTAACACCATAGACTGCAGTCTAATACCATAATAGAAAAATATTCGCGGTGGTTTTAAGTTCGCGGTGAAGTGGTCACCGCGAAAACCGGGAACATTAATCCACCGCGAACATTTCTGCATTTACAGTACTACATTTTAGACCATCAATGATTGGTAATATGTATGAGTCTAACTTCCGTGTACCATTTGTACAGATCATCCAGAGGTAACCTCCAGTCTCCTGCGGTTGACTCTCCCAGTAATGCAGGATCCAGCAGTGCAGTGGTAGGTCCAAATGTTTTTCACATGAAAAAATATAGAATTATGCAACACTTCTAGGGGAAACGCTAGTTCACCTTTATACGCCGGGTAACCTTTATCCGCTGTGTTTGAGAACAGGGTACTATGTAGGGATATCAAGTTGACAAACAGTGCATGGTTTCAAATTGTAATATATTTTACAAATATTGCAGTTTGAAACCTCTGTCCGTCGACTTTTTAAAACAATGGATATAGGTTACCGTACGGATAAAAGTAAACTAGCGTTTGTAGGGTATACTGATGCAAAGCCGTTTTTGTCTTAATGGACTGGTCCAGGAAAAACGGACCTGAAAAATCAGTGAACCGGATGTTGGACCGATTCGAAAATGAACAAATTATATCAGCAGGCGTTCATGTGTTTTAGGGCTTACAGGTAGAAAGAACAAGAGCGAAGTAGAGGAGAGTTGATAGCCATTTTTACCAAGCTTCTATAGTCAAACAGAGGCAGTCTTAAACAGAGGCAGGTTTGAGAATCGCCCATTCACAAGTTTTCACAGATAATTAGGTCCATCCTCTTGACCTGGACCATACCTGTACCTGAATTTTCTGTACTGGTACCCACCATAGACACGATTTTGCAGCGAAGAACAGAAATACATACCTTTCGGGCCTTTTTGATACTTCCAAGGCCTAATAATACTTTTCAGACACCTGCTAAATGTTTTTATTGGCTTTTCAACGACTCTAGATGAATAAGTCCCTAGAGCATACATTGTTCCTTTTTGATACATTATTCCAAGCACGTTTTTTTTTATAAAAGCATGAAAAATTGGTATCATTAGTGAGATAACATAGTATACACATTTTCATTTACCTTATTAATAATTGATATCCAGTGCCTCGTTAAAGCCAGACTGTAATGACAACATACTGCTCTTTTGTGTTCCAGTCTCGTGGTAAGGCCATCGCTAGAAAAGCCATGGACACACAGGTAAAAATTATCTTGTCTTTAGTACTAATTTTGTACTTCTCAAATTCCTATTAGACAAATAAGTATCTTGCAATGTGTTACACAATAGGAAGGTTATATATGGATTGTTTGCCTTATTGTTGGGTATTTGTTTTATTGGTGATATGCATGAAATTAAGAAAAAAAATTTTATCATACAGAAACAGGGAAGCAGTAATGTGCTATCTATTGCCAAACAACTGAAACTCAAGGTCAAGCATATAGATGGTAAGTACTGTATGTTTTATAAATATGTCTAAGGAACTTTCAAATAAAACACTTCCTTGTATCTGTACCATAGTGCTACAGGTGTGACCTTACACAATCCATGGTATTGTTCATCAACCTACAGGGCTGGAAGTACCACCTGCATATGCAGGTTGGTGCAGGTAAAATTGGAGCTGTGCAGGTAATTCTGGTGTCTACCTGCACCTAACCTGCACTGGTCTATGTACTGGGTTTTATACATAAATGTCCTATGATGTAGGTGTATGTGGATTGTTATTAGCTGCATTAAAATAATTTAAATGTTACCACCTGTAGTATATCAAAGAAGAAAAAAATAGCAATGGTTCCTGAACAATTTTAATATGATCCATACTTCCTAAACTCAGAGTGGTGCAGGTACAATTTGTCTGGTGCAGGTATTTTTCAATGTTACCTGCACCAGTACAGTTATGCAGAAAAAATATTTTGAACCCTGGCCTTTTCAAACATCATACACATTTCTGTAGGACAATGTTAAAAGCAGTCTTTGTAAACACATTTTCATTACATTAGAAATATGACTTATAAAATTTGTCTGTTGCAGGTAATTTTCTATGTTATGCAGGTATGCAGAAAAAAGTATTTCGAGCCCTTGATGTTTTGTTGGTATTATTTTGTTAGCAACTTACAGTAACAAAGATGTTTTTCAATTTGTTTCAGTGGCAGCTCAGTGGATAGAAGAACAGGCAGTCAAACTAAAGAAGGCTGGAGTGAAGAGACCACAGAAGCCGGCACAGGCTTCAGAAAATGTCTCCAAAGGTACAGACATAACCTATGCTTGTTACTGCTACACACTTCAGTGCTCAAAATACCCACTTGCAAATGCAAACACATTTTTTTTGCTATTTTGTGAAGGAATTCTTTGCCGTAGATCTTAAATCGATTGTTGGTATTGTCTCGTTGTATATCCTGAAATATTATTGTGTTTTATTTCTCACATTGTCCTCTCCAATGCAACTTCATTACCCTGGGAATATGTCTCTGTTTTGTGACTACCGTTCTATACAGAGTTGTTTCAACACTGGGTAAACAATGTTGGCAGTTTGGGAATGAAGGGTTGGAAGTTTGTAATCTCCAAGCAAATCCTACGGTGCCATTAGATAGTATCAAAGCTGGCCAAGGAGAAAAGCCAAAGGGAGTCAGACGGGCACCTGAGAGTCACTGAAACAGGGAGGAGCATTTCTATTAAACAATGGTGTTGCTGCCCCTCCCTGTGGCCTTATTAACAGCTACACAGATATCTGTGGTGCTAATGTTTAATGAGCGACCTATGTCCTCTATTTGGGACAAAGTCAGTGACCTGCGCACATCCTAGTGGGTAATCTCCAAGCAGATCCTACGGTGCCATAAGATAGTATCAAAACTGGCCAAGGAGTATAGCCGGCCAAAGGGAGTCAGACTTGACAGGCATTTGACTTTGAGACCTGCCGTCACTTTGTGGTGCTAAAATAAATGTTTTTATGAGCAACTTATGTCTTTATCTAGGACAAAGTCAGTGACCCACGCAGGTCCCAGTTGGAGGTTTGCGCCAAACCTCCCAAGGACATTTTGTCTCAACGTTTCTTCCTATATTGTTCTGCGATTTTGTAATTTCTTCCGAAGAAAGTTTTGATTGAAACACACAAAGCAGTACGCATTGGTAGCACATGGTTTTCCCCTGGCCGTCGGCAATGTTGACATAGACAGCATCTGTTACAGCAATGACAAAAGAAACTTTTATGACACATGTTTTTATATTCTCTTCCCACAGCACGTAAACTGAAACCACCGTTTGTAAAGTTTGAAGACAGCAGTCAGTAAGTAGTTCGTTTATTTATCAGCTCTTCGTCACAGTCAATTTTTGAATCTCCAAGCCTACAGATACCTACATACAGTATCCTGTGTGAAATACGTGTAATGTAGAAGTTAATCTGCAAAGAATGCATTTATTGCAACAGTATTGTAAATAATTGTAAAATGATGATGATAATTGTAAAAGATTGTGTGCCAGCATAGGAATGCTTTTCTAGGAAACATATGCAAATTGTTTTTTGTTTAGTCTATTTGCATCTATGTCTGTATTTTGTTGCCATTGGTCATTCAAGTACCTGAAAGAAAAGAATTCAATTCAGTTCTGTTTTGTGAATCAGGCAGTACAGACCGGTGTATGAGGAGCTGCCCAAGTTCCCCAGAGTCAACGTGGACACACCCAGCGGAACATGTCCGTTCGACGGAGGGGCGTACCAAGACGTGCCCGTGGCCGAGAGGAGCAAGGAAGAGGCGAGCAGAGCGGAGGAGGGGGAGGGAGGGACGGGAAAGAAGAGCGAACAACGGAAGGAAGAAAACACACGGAGGTCTTCACCCAGAAAGAAGTGAGAGGCTTTTTATTGTATAAAATTACAAAATCTACCCAGACACTTGAGTACCTTTTATTTATTTATTTATTTGTTAAGGTTCTCAGTACAAGGTACAAGTGGGGGAACAGGTGTTTTTGCATTTTGTATTATTATCTTATTACCTGGATGTCTAACGCTTATTGATGGGTCTATTGCGATGTAAATCTTGCAACGTTTGTGATAGTTTTATTTTCACGGTTTTTGCATTGATCACAATGAAACTATGTTTTTCGTGTGCATAATGATGAAAGCTACAAACTCACGGTTGCGCATATTGATATCTACTAATGATCTGTTGTAATTGGAAAATATTTGTTTTCATCTAATTACTAACTACAGATCGTTAGTAGATATCAATTTGCGCAACCGTGAGTTTGTAGCTTTCATCATTATGCACATGAAAAACATAGTTTCATTACAGTGGTATGTACCAAAGTGCTGTATTTTTTCATAGAAAAAATGATATTAGGGGCAATAAAACCTGATGACGTCATCAATATGGCCCCCAAAAATCAGATTTAAAACTCTTTCATGCCTATCTTTCAATAATCGTTACGGCTCCATTCTTTCTTGATTCATTAATGAGAAAACAGTGGAAGGTCAAAATGCAAATTTAGCCAACCTAGATACCTTAAGTACATGTATAGGATTGTTTCGGAGGTTTTTTTGCTTGTTTGGAACAATACTGCCGGTGGAATGCGGGAAAAACAACAGCTTATGTGACAATGACTATACTGGGGAGGAGGGCGCGATCGGCACTGAATTCGTAGAAAATTTGCAACGGAGGTCGCATTTTGTTTACAGTTCTTTGAGATATTACTTGCAGTCCTTAGTTTCAAAAGATCGATAAATGGATGTTGTTTGTTGAGAAAAGTGGAGACTTGTCTATTTGCAGAAGATATTTCAAAATTGCAGAAGAAGATTTTGACATTCTGCAATATTGCAGAACACTGAAAGAAAAGTATTTTGACCACTGGCAAGGAAGTCTCTAACTTGATGCACATACTGTAGTTTCAAGGTGTGGTTATTGACCTCTCAGATCACTAATGTCAGCCTCACCCAGTTCAATGACCAGTAGATTGCGCATATGCCTTATTTGGTGTTGATGTATGACGTCAATGGTCATGCACTACAGGGCTCGAAATACTTTTTCTGCAATTTTACCTGCACCACTCAGAATTTAGGAAGTATGGGTCATACTTAGATTGTTTAGTAATCATTGCTATTTTTTCTTTTATATTTTAGAGGTGGTAACAGTCAATGCAGCAATCTATATACACTTACATTATTTATAGGACATTTATGTATAAAACCCAATACATGGACCAGTGCAGGTTAGGTGCAGGCAGATACCAAAAATACCTGCACAGCTTCAATTCTACCTGCACTAACCTGCATATGCAGGTGGTATTTCGAGCCCTGCATTATGAATAGCTGAAAGAATGTGCCAGGGGGTATTTTTTCCTGTTGTCTTCCATAAGGTTACAAAAGGATAGATTTTTGGACTGGAGCCACTGGATAGTTGTAGTTTTTAAAGAATCCCTTAAATATTTGAACTGTTAGTTAATACATTGTATAATCTAAATGTTTCGTCTAGTGTATTTGTATTGTGCTAATGTTGTATGTATTGTAATGTAACGCTAGTTCACCTTTAACCATAGGGTAACTTATATCCGTTGTATATAAAAATACGATATTTGGGGATCGTTAAGATAGTTTCACATTACAATATCTTGAAAATGTTGACATTTGAAACTGACATCGTTGACCTGGAATCTCTAAATACCCAGCTTTTTGAAACAACGAATCTAGGTTACCCCATGGATTAATTAAGGTAAACTAACGTTAATGTGATGTTGTTGTTTTTACTGGCCAATGGAAGAGTATCTTTCCAAAGGCAAGATTAAAGTGTAATGAACATAAACTCAACAAATTGGTGTGCCCAGTAAGTAATGTAACCTTGCGACCTCTCATCCCTGAGGCAAAATTTGTTGGACTGGAAAATAGGTCAATCTGGTCTGAATTGTGAATATTGTTAACACTTGAAACATCTTTGAAATTTCATCAAGAAAGGGTCTCCCATAGTTGTCTTTTTAAGTTTTACCCAAGATTTAAGAGTAAATGGTTTTGTGTATTTGCTTGTATTTATTTCTTAGAGAGAGAGAAAGATTTGTTGGCAGATGATGTGGCATTTGTTAGAAGTAATTTTGTAATCCTCCCGCCCCCCTAGGGTACAACACAAGGCCTCCTTAGCGAAGAAGGCCGCGACAAGCCAGTCACGAAGTAAGCCCAGCGCTCTGAAGGTGAAGAAGAATGCTGGCTACTGCGAATGCTGCATGCTCAAATACAACGATCTGCAACAGGTTCGTATGAATATGACACATGTTTTATGTTGAATCTAAGATCAGATAACAATCACGGCCGATGTGTAAGTATTTTTTTACCCAGGGTGCACCACGAATCATAATTCTTGACTTACCGGTAGAGCAACTCGAACTAGCACACTTTAATGCGCATGTCTGTTGATACAGTGTCTCGAGACATTTCTGCAATTTTGTCTTTCCGTGTTCATGTCAGATAGTTACTGCTACAGAGAAAAGTTAGCATAAGAGTCGTGTGGTCACAATGGAATGGAGTTAATGCTTCACTGCATTTCATGATCGAGGAGTGCTACGCCAACGAAAGGTGGGAAGGTTATAGTATGTACCCTCTAATGGGCCAAGCTGATTACAAACAGATATCGTGTGGATTTAAACGTAAACAACTGGGAAGATTCCTGCTAGTCAGCATAGTCTTGTGTGTTTATGAAATGTTTTGCTATTGTGCATGTTGTGAAAGATGGTGTGATGGAAAGATTGTGTAATTTGATGACCATTAGGACAGTAAGCAAACCTAGATTTTGGACATGTAATACACTGCCTAAGCCAAATCTACTCCAAACCTAGCACTAATTAGGAGAAAGTATCAATCTACAGGCAGTTCAGACAGCTAATGGGAATTTTCCCTTTTGAGTATTAGCATAGCCCAATTCATTAATTTTTTTTTTAGTACAGAATGACAGTACTGTACATAATATGTACATTTGTGCCTCATTTTTCTAGGGGGAGGAGTCATGCATGTAATATACATTGTATTTATTCAAGCCTGGGGCTACTGTCTTCAGTAGTGATTTCCTAGTACCCCCGAATTCATGCCTCTGGGAAAATATCTTTCGACTGTATCCAATTCATTTAAGGACTATACTATGTGTACTGCTCCAGGTTTGTACAAGTCCACTAGTCCAATTGTCCTGGGCAAAGTGATAGTACAGATCGGGCAAGCACATGTTCTTACCCAATTGGTTAAGTAAGTTCTGTCCATGAGTGAGTAGTGTTACTACTACTAGTCACTAGAGCCAATAATAAAAGAACCCCATTGCTGGAAGTGAAAATACATGCTTTAGAAAAACGTCATTTAGATTTCAGGCAAGTGAAAAGCTGGTTCAGGCAAGTATTTTTTTATGTGCTTCCCCGATAGGACTTTTAGAAAAGTTAGAAAACTTGTCCAAGCCTGCGCCTAGCCTGGCATCCAGCCGTAATGTAGCTCCCGAGTCTCTTCTCTCCTCTTCGTAATTGCAAAGAGGAGAGAAGAGTCCACTAGCCCTATTGTCCCGGGCAAGTGAAATAGCCCATTGGGCAAGTGCATGTCCTACCCCACTTGTCCAATTTGTCAAGTGAGATTTTGATATACTTATTACTTTTCACAGTCATGGCATCAAGCATTGGTCCACAGAAAAGTGATAAGAGCCAATAATAAAAGAATTCCATCACTGGAAGTGAAAATACATAGTCAATTTAAATTTCGGGCAAGTGAAGATTTGTTTCAGGCATGTAAAATTTGTATGTACTTGCCCGATAGGACAAGTGAATTTGAGAAAACTCGTCCAACCCTGGCTATATTACGGCAGGATACCAGGCTCTGGAGATGTGAATAGACATCAGTGCAGATGAATAAGGTTAACCACAATGCTGCATGTTACACAGCACATCAAAGGGGACCAGCATAGAGCCTTCGTGAAGCGACAAGAGAACTACATCTCATTGGACAGGCGGATTCGCAAGGGTCCCGTTCTGGACCGCTTTCTTAAGGACGTGATGAAATACCACCCCATCGATAAGACGAGGGCTCTTCAGAGGTATCGACTGTTGCTTCCTTAATATCTAAGACATAACAGCGTCATGAATTGAGCATTATTGTACGCCAAAAAGTAGTTACTCAAGCAACTGGATATGGTTTTGGTTTTAGAATCCACTATCCTTCGTCAGTGACACTGAGGTAATCTGGAAAAGACTGATCTTTTATACCCTGACTATGAATAAAGACAATTTTAGATGTCCAATGGGAGACATTGTAAGACAAGTCAAGCTGAAGACAATTTGGATTCCAATAGGAAACAAAGGAAGGACAAAGTCAAGCTAAAGACAATTTGTCTTCAGCTTGACTTGTCTTACAATGTCTCCGATTCATCTATAGTTAGGGTATAAAAGATCAGTCTTTTCCAGATCACCTCAGTGACACTAACGAAGGATAGTGGATTCTATCCGAAACGTCTGACCGTTTCCAAAACCATATCCAGTTGCTTGAGTAACTACTTTTTGGCGTATCTTATTACCTGGATGTCTAACCTACATCGACAAGCATTATTATATGTTGTGTGTTTATTCAGTAGTGTAAGGTGCTCTCTCCGACATTGAAAAGGCCTGAAATAAATGTAACATGTCAGGGCTCGAAATACCACATGCATATGCAAGTTTGTGCATATAAAATTTGTGTGGTGCAAGTAAGTTTAGACCAAACTTGCACCAGTGCAAGTCACTGCAGTCTCAAGAAATGCTATGGGGCTGAATTTACCTTTCTTTCAACCTCTCACTAACTTTAACACTAACTTTAGCTACAATCTCTGAAATTCTGTATTGCTAACTTCCTGCTATCCTGTAAACATTGCAGCCCTGGCTGGCCAGAGGACACTGATACAGGAGACCAGGGGGAGCCAGAGGAGCAGGACAACGGAAGTGATGATGTCATCCTCATCAGCGACCCTGCGCCCGTTGTCGCGGCGCCCAGGTGGCCGACGCCCGCCATGTGCAAAATCGGGATGGTGGATCCGTCCGTCATATCGTCCTTGAGGTCTTTGTCCCAGCATAGCGGGCCGACCAAACCTGACCAACGGGACCGTGGGGAGGGCGCCTCGTCTGCAAGTAGTCTCCACAATCTGAGTGACAGTGAAGATGAGGAAGAAAGGAGGAAAAGAAAGCACAAGAAGAAGATGGCGAAGGTTACGACTCCGCAGAAGGTGTTCGGAAGTTCGCCTGAGAAAAGATTTCCTGCTCTGGACAGGTTCGGTTCATGTTCTCGTTACTGTTGCATTTGTTTATTTATTTACTTTGCAAACCACAAACTTACCTATACAGGGAATAGCTTGAAGCCTCCCTGAATTAAGTCAACTTTGATTCATAGACTAGAAATGCCGCTGGTCAGTTTGAGTGATGTGAACACTTGTCATGCAATTACAGCAGGGCACTTTCATGAATATTTATGTTTTACCTTCTCATTGGTAATACAAATACTTTTTGTACAAGGTTCCTTCCCTGTTAAGCATCATGCTGGTATAGGGGACTGAAATAATCTGGTCTATCCGTCCAATTCTGATACTAACTATTCTACTCAGCCATTTGGATTTGCATTGCAAAACAAACTGGGATTATATTGAATCTCTACATGGATGATGGAGTGGGCTAAACCTAATAAGGCACTGCAACCTTGTCCTATTTAGACAGTTTGAGTTACAAATGTATATTGTTTCCGTTCAGCAACTTAGTTGAGTCAGAGCTCTCCCAGTAGTGAAACCCAAACTGCATATCTACAATTTGGGGTGGTTTAAACCAAAAGTTTCCCTTTTTTATTTTCCTGCCAAGCACTGTATGGCAGGCTAACTACATGTAATTACATGTATGTGCATTCTACCAGGTTAGAACATATACAATAGGGCAGGGTGAGAGTCGTTAGACCGGTTCCTTAAATGCTGATTGTATATCATCTCCCGAGGGCACTGCCACGCTGGCATCATAGGGTCTTATCCTAGACGATACCTTAAAGTTTATTCATGACAGGTGTTCATACAGAAGGAGTAATATGAAAATGTAAATACGCGTGTAAATATCTAGTATAACTTATGATACTAAAGACAGGTCAGCTGTATTGTTGAGGAGGCCAAAAGTTAGATATGCATCTTATTCTCTTATGCTGTTACATTTGAAAAATGGTTGAATAGGGACAGCTTTGTTTTGTCTTGTGTCAGAGGTTATGTGTTGGATTTAACATCCTTGACCCAACCTTGCCATCATGGTCAGTGTGCCCTACATAACACGAGGTATGTAAGCGTGCCACACAGCACGTTTCGACGGCGTCAAAAGTGCACGGGAAACACGCAATGATGGCAGTCCAAGGGTGCCATATGGGGTACCCACAATGGCTGTTTCTTACGGTCTCAACATTGATAAAAGACATAAACAGTGGACTATAGTCGGTCACAAAATAGATTAACAATCATACTTTACGATCTTTTAATTTTTATGAAGGACAGGGCTTACGAAAATACCGAATTTGCCAAGTTCGTACGGAGCACCTGTCAGAACTTGCGAGCGCAGATCTTGAAGATCGTTCAACTATCCCGTCCTGAAAATAAATAAAAACAGCACCAAAACTATCAACTATAACACATAATCCGTTTATGCGTGGAATAGATGCAATATTTTAATGTGCACATGAATTAAAATAAAATGTCAGAAAAATCACTATTTTTTACCTTTGTTACAAAACAACAGAAAAGTCCCCTTAGGTAGTTGAAACACAGCATAGGAGCCAAAATTACAGCATAGGAACCCAAACCACAGTGTAGAGGATCCAAATCTCAGCATAGGGGATTCATATCACAACATACACATATGGTCCCCACTATTCTGAAAAGGCCTGATGAGATCACTGTATTTTCCAACCTAGTTGTTTTCCAGATGAATATTGTAGTTCTGTGCAATGAGGCTGTCAATACAACTTCTTTACCAGTGAATCAGGAATGGTCACATAGTGATATACATGTAGTGTGATAAATCCAGTGCTTCTGTCTTGAGTGATGTCTATATTTGCATGTCAAATGTATGTAACCTTTTCCACCATTAAGTATGTAATTATGTGTGGATTGTCAACATGTGGTTGTCAAGGAAAATATGTTAATTTTACCTCTCATTTTGGTTACTGTTGAAAATTGCTACATTAATGATTAAGTTATACTACAGTACTTACTTAATAGTATGAACAATGATCTTGGTCGCTGATTGTTCAAAAGTTGACAGTTCTTTACCGGTACATTGCTTTGCACAATTTGAAATTTTACATAACGATTGTGCATGTGTTTTTGTGTATGGGTAGGTCAGCAAGTTAAAATACCCATTTTGAATGAAACCTTTCCTCACTGTATTTCAGATTGGTGACATCAGTAGAAAACAAAATGGAGAAGAGGAAGAGTAGTGACCAGGGTTCACAATGTTCTGCCCCGAAAAGACAAAGAGTAGAAGTTTGTGACAGTTCACCAGAAAGGGGAAAGAAGACAGAAAAAGCAAAGAAATCACCAAAACCTACTCAGAAAAACTTTCAAAGGTTACAGGAAGAAGATGAGGAAGGCAATGAAAGACAGCATAGGGATGAGGAACATACGTTACAAGATGCTGAGCCAAACTGTGAACAAAAAGCTGCTCAGGACAGAACTTTTAAGGCGTCTAACACACCATCACCATCAAATGTCAGGCCAAGAAGATCCCCAGGGGAAAGGAACTTAGGTACTCTTGAGCAATCACAAGAGAAAGTTGAACATTCAGGTCATGAGGTTAGGAGAAGTGGTAAAAAGAGTAAGCAAAAGCATGACAGCGATATGTCCGATCACAAGGAGCAGGCACCTGCCAAACAGATAGATAGCGAAGTGGGACAGTCTAGACTGCTTGTCACGCCGGAGAAAAGGCTTTCTCTTGTGGAAATTCAGGCGACTCCTATCCGAGGAACAGACGAGTTGGAGAGACGGCAGAAAGAACTGGTGCGATCGCCATCTCCAGTTATCAGTCCTGAGACAAGACAGAGCTTACCTAAGGACAACACTACTGCTGTGTTTAGCAGCTCTGTGAGCACAAGCACACCTCTCAGAACTCTGAAACAGAGGACTGAAACAGTAGAGACTCTTCCACAAAGAAAGTCACCAAGGTCAAGCACACAGCCAAAACTAAAACCTGCACAGGAACCTACAAAGAGAGAGCCCGGCAGGAAAGCTTTACGGAAAACCAAACACCTTGAAAACTCCCCTGACCGTTCCCCCTCAGTGCACAGACACAACTTGAACTCTCAGGCCCCACCTTCGGATCAATGCGCTGCTTTGTTAATGACAAGCGAACTTTCAGGGGCAGAGTTTCTTGGCTTCGACCTGACAGTGAGCGAGGCTGATCGAATCTGGCAACAGGCTTCCGGCGTTGACGCATCTCGACGCGCCCTTTTCGAAGAGTCCAGTGACAAGTCAGAAATTTTTGAGATTGACATTGGCGCCTTCCAGAGCGAAGGATCTGACTGGGACAAGCCTGTTACCGGCTTCATCTCTGCCGAACTCTCCAGGAAGGTCAGTGTAAGTACAGCAGTCTTCTCTCCCAGGGATTCTGACAAGGAGAATCAGGAAGATGGTGCCAGGCAGAGGCTGAATTCATCTGGAGGGAAGAACTTTTATACCACGGACCTCAGCGGGAATCTGTTGTCGGATGTACGGTTACGCAGGCTGGAACTGGAGAGGAGGTTCACTCAGGGTAGACTGTCCCAGACGAGAAGTTTCTGTGAAATTGCGGGACTTCCACCCTTACCTGAGCCCCCTCCTGTCCAAGAGAAGGACGCCACTCCACCTGAATTAGAGATTGTGGGAAAAACACCAGAGGCCAAGGAAACTAACCACAGATGTGGTGACAAGCCTCCCCCTTTAGACCTTTTAGATCACATTGAGCAACCCCTGGTCCAACCAGGCCCATCTAGAACTGTGGCCAAACGTTCCAAAGGAAAGAGTCCAAAGTACATTCTAGAAGGAGAAGAAGTCGGACTGGAAGATGTTGAGAGTGTGGGTTGGAGTGACTGCGATAAGTCAGAAGTACAAGACTTTCGACTTAAGGTGCGTAATCCCCAGACAAATGAAGTGCACATCCTTAAGGCAGCCAAACCCATACAGCTGCAGGATCCTTTTTATATCATGTCGGCTCCTACCACTCAGCCCGATCAGGGGGGGAACCGAGGATATTGCGAGACTGGCCCAATGAGTCCGGGGGTGAGTCCAAAAGGGAAGTTCAAATACAAACCAAGCCCTAAGAAAGTGCTTCGCTATAAGTCAAAGGAAGTGCTGCTGAAGTCCCCCGTGAAAAATGCGTACAGTCGTCCGGCCGCGGAATTCCCAGAGTCCGCAGTGCGTAGAATAATGGACGACTTGGGTTTCCAAGAGGCTGCCACGGTTCTTCAGGAGGGTTTTGGGTACCAGGGTACTCCACGTCGGAACAGGAGGCTGTCAGAGGTGGGACTAACAAATGTGGAGTATGACAACCTGATTGATTCAGTCATCAACTCCCCCAGATGGAACTCGGAGTCCCAGCTGGGGGTTTCCATGAGCTCAAACATCGACGCGTTGGATCTGTTGGATGACTGGGACAAGTTGATTAGCGAAGACACATCTGACGCACTGTCCTCTAGTGATCTTGTTGCATCGTTCGACCCCACTATGTCCCATGAGGATCCCACTGTGTCTAGCGAAGATCCCACAGTGTCCCATGAGGATCCCACTGTGTCTAACGAAGATCCCACAGTGTCCCATGAGGATCCCACTGTGTCTAACGAAGATCCCACTGTGTCCCATGAGGATCCCACTGTGTCTAACGAAGATCCCACCGTGTCCCGGGACTGTCCAGCTGTATCCCATGGCGATCCCGTAGGGTCCCAGGATCCCACCACAAGGGAGAAGCAAAGAAGAAAAGCTCCTGCAAGACGTTACAGTTCATCTAGATCTGATGATGGTATTTGGGAAAAGTTGCAAAGGTGGGTAAGTGAAGGGAGCAGTGAGGGATCAAACCCGTACGTCAAGACAAAAGATGTCGGCACTAGCCCTGTACGGCTAACTGTACCGGAAATGCAGGAGCTCAGTAAGCAGTCCTTGAGATCACCCAGGAGGTCAGGGAAATCGGGAAAACAGAAAAAACAAAGTCCAAACCAATCTCAGGTAGATTCCAATAAGCCGACAAACAGTTTGTCACAGAAGCCATGCAGAACTTCGCCAAACACAAAGGTAGAAAATGCCTCGAGAATACAGATCCTAAAACAAAAGTACATGAACAGGAACAGACCCTCAGCACGTCCCCACTATAACTCTACTCATGGACGGTACAGGAAAAACTTGAAACTACCCATCAGAAGACGACCTGCACAGCGAACAAGAAAAGAAAAACCTGTCAAGGAAAAGCCCACCAAGAAGCCCACTAGACGGTCGCCTAGAGTCATACTTCACAGACTGAACCTACAAACTGTCCAGACCACTGCAGCAGGGGATTTAGTTGTGCAGCCGGTACAGAATGAGCCAGTGGGAGCCGGCCAGGCGGGGAAGCAGACCAACCAAACAGCTCAGAGGAAAAGGAGAAGGCGGAAACCAGGTCCGGCCCCCAAACAGGACATTAACAAGGCAGGTACGCAGACAACCCAGGGTGGTCAGAAGGTTATAAAGAGGAAACCGGGACGGCCACCGAAAGTGCGTGGTAATGTGGCAAGTACACAGACAGTCCAGGGAAAAGTACCGGGTGTTCACATGGCAAGTACACAAGCAAACCAGGCAGGTCAAAAGGTGGTGAAGAGGAAACCAGGACGGCCACGTACACGGCCACGTAAAGAGGATGTCAACATGCAGCATGTGCAAAGCAGTCCAAGCCCAATGATACCTGCTGGGAAAAGTATACCTATTCAAAGTACGCAGAATAACCCAAGCCAGAGAATATCTGCTGGAAAGAGTCCATCAGTTAGTACAGCTCAACAGCCAGAGCTTGTCCTGAATAGAAGTACTCCTGTTCAAAGTGCGCAAAACAATCCAAGCCAGATGAAACCTGTTGGGAAAAGTATGCCCGTCCAAAGTACTGTAAACAGTCCCCGTCAGAGGAATTCTGTAGGGAAGAGTCCCCCAGTCAGTACAGCTCAACAGTCCCAGATGAAACCTGTTGGGAAAAGTACGCCTGTCCAAAGTACAGTAAACAGTCCCCGTCAGAGAAATTCTGTAGGGAAGAGTCCCCCAGTCAGTACAGCTCAACAGTCCCAGATGAAACCTATTGGGAAAAGTATGCCTGTCCAAAGTACAATGAACAGTCCCCGCCAGAGGAATTCTGTAGGGAAGAGTCCCCCAGTCAGTACAGCTCAACAATCACAGACTGTCTTGAGCAGGAAAAACTTGGACATTCCATCCAGTCCAGATACAGTGCCTTCACCGCAGCGCATGACTCCCAAAAGGAAAGGTATGGACTCTCCCGACACGTGGACTTCACCGAGGAAGAAATCAACCTTACCGACATCACCAGAACCCTCCGTGGGAAAAACGTCATCCATACCGGCGTCGCCAGAACCTTCCATCGAAAAGAAGAAAGAAACACCATCACCTGGCGTCCGAAGGGGGAGAGGTCTGAAGAAAAGCATTCCAGAATGCAGAAATAAGTAAGGATTGATCTAAAAGTTGTATGGACAAGTCACCTAAGTAGGAAACATTGTTGGCAGAAGCAAGTATCACTCGCCTTTTCTTCAAGGAAGTAACAGTTGTAGCAAAAAATGTCTCCGCCCCTCATGTGTCGCCAAAAATCAGTGGACTGTTAGGTGTGTTCTTAGTATCTGAAACTGCTGAATTGCTGAACTGAACATACCATATATTAGCCTTACTAATTTAAGTCTGTACTGTTATACTGTAATTTTGATGGGACCTCTGCAGAAATAATTCTTTATGACTTTAATGCCATTTGCAATCCAGAAACTAACCTGTTTCAATGAGGTAGACACTGTTACTTAACTGAAATAAGTTTGAAGTAATTGGTGGATAACTTGAACAGGTCCATACTCTAAAGTGATCTTGAAATGACATCTTTGCTGTTCATATAGTAAATGACATACACAGTCTTCCTCACATTTGTAATGAGGTAGTATATCCAATTAAGGTCAGTAACGCACATCTGTCAGACAGTATACTGTTGCTATGACTATTTGTATCCGCAAGTATGTCAGTCTCTCTTTCTTTTTGTACATTTTGATATGGATAAAAATTTGACACACACAACATAAGGGCAAATGTATGTTGTTTTATCTGTGCATTGTTAAAATGTCTCTTTATAAGACTACCATTCTTACCTCAACTTCAAATTGCATGTCTGTAGGTCTTACATGTCTGTAGGTCTTACATGTCTGTAGATCTTACATGTCTGTAGATCTTACATGCCTGTAGATCTTACATGTCTGTAGATCTTACATGCCTGTAGATCTTACATGTCTGTAGATCTTACATGCCTGTAGATCTTACATGTCTGTAGATCTTACATGTCTGTAGATCTTACATGTCTGTAGATCTTACATGTGTAGATCTCACATGTCTGTAGGTCTTACATGTCTGTGGATCTTACATGTCTGTAGATTTTACATGTCTGTAGATCTTACATGTCTAGATCTTACATGTCTAGATCTTACATGTCTGTAGATCTTACATGTCTGTAGATCTTAGTAATACATGTTTGCAGATCTACAGACATGTGAGATCTACAGACGTGAGATTTAGACATGTAAGATCTACAGACATGTAAGATCTACAGACATCTAAGCTCTACAGACATGTAAGATCTACAGACATGTAAGATCTACAAACATGTAAGATCTGCAGATACTCTTTATATGTCTTTAGACCTTCAACGTCCAGATCTTACATGTCTATAGATTACATTCTGTAGATCTATCATTCTGTAGAGCGTTAGTTGATAAATGTTTTTTGCCAGCAATACTAATTTACGGGTGCTGCTACATGTAGTTCTCAGTTCTAAGTTGCACATGAAGATGTAATTACCAAAGTTTTTTTTTCTTTAGTGTCTCATAGTGTTGTACATATTAAGCAAATAGCAAAGTTTATGTTGATGTTTTGTTGATGAATTTATGCAAGTTGTTTGTTGCCTTTTCTTTCATTGTGACATTGACTGTAAATTTGTCATGTACATACAATAATGTAAATACAATGTTTCACAGTTATGTTTAGAACTTTGTACAGGACTCTGCATCACATTTGTGATAAACCTTTCTCTACATACTTGGGTGTGTCTGTTCTCTGAGTAATTTCATCATTACCAGTATAGTGTGACAAGAAACCCATGCCAGTTTAATTTCTTGGATTTAAAGAAAATGCTGCATTGAAATATCAACATGACAATAGCCTCAGGAGTGTAACTTACATTTGTTTGGGCACTAGGGCTGGGTACCGGACCGTACCGGTACAAAACCGCTTTTTCTTATTGGACCGGTCCGGAAAAAACGGACCTGTAAAAATTGGGTGGACCGGATGTTGGACCTATTAGGAAATGAAGAAGTTATATGAGGAGAAATTCACACGTTTGGTGATGACAGATTGAAGAAAATAACGAGCGAAGTATAGTAATTGCCACCAAGTTTTACAGTCAATCGTACTGAGGCAGTTAGCTAATCTCCAAGCAGATCCTACGGTGCCATAAGATAGTACCAAAGCTGGCCAGGGAGTATAGCCGGCTATTACGCACCGTGGATCTGGTTCGAGATTAGCAGTTAGCCTTGTAGGGTTTTAAAACGCCAGTGGGACCCAAATACTCCACCAAGCAGATTTCTTTGTAGCAGAATGGACCATTGTTCTGATCTGCTGAGTATTATTCATTACAAGTTTTCACATACTGATTTAGGTACAGGTCCGGACCTGGACCTGAATTTTCTGTACCGGTACCCACCCCTACTGGGCACTGTTGCCCATAACCTGTAGTAGGTTTTATTGTATAAAATCCAAGGAAATAGATTGGTGTGGTCCAAGTACTTCACTCCTAGGCAGTCTTACATGAAGTGTTGTTGACCAAACTGCTCTACTTGTTTTATTGTAGAATTAGTAAGAAAAATGAAGAGTATTTTGGCATAAAAAGTGCATTTTACCGATTTTTTTACGTCATAATACTAGTATATGTGAAAGATAGTTGTTGCAAACACAAATTTATCAAAGCTCTTAACCCTAAAGCTGAACGACAAGTGGCAACACAATTATGTACAGCTATATTAAAGTATATTGATTATTACATACTGCGGCAGTCGTACTGCAGAACATCCGAGAAGACAAGCTTCATCTAAATGCTTTGTTCTTCACTACTTGGGCTATGCGACCCAGTTTCAACTTTGGAATAACAAACCTGTTTTTTAGATCACTATAAATTATGGGCAAAGATCACCGCTGATGGATGAGGCCCTACGACCACTGTGGTTATGGGCCGTGAGTGAGTGATAGATTATGTCCATTGAGTAAGCGGTATAAATATGACATTTATGTGAATGTGACGGGCCGAGGAAACGTAAAAAACACAACAGAAAGATGACTTCAACAAATAAAGATACTAGTATATGAAATTGGAAGAAGGGCTCTGAGCCTGAATCAGATTTGTGATAATGTTTTAGCCACAAATGCACAAACTATATATTCGTTGCTGTATATTCCTAGACTAGCTCACTTTAATTCTCTTTCCGCGTACTTTGAAACGCTACATGGAAAAATTATCATAAAGTACACCCACGAAAACAACCGTCATCAAATTTGCTCTTCAAGCAACCGGCGAAAGATCTGACCCTCAGATTTTCTGATAGTATTAAGCTATCAAAAAATGAAATCGGTCCTGTAATTTCCTTGTTCTCTGACACTCCACCCAGTGACAGCTAGAAAAAAAAGTCTGAAGACGACGGCATTGATAAGATATTGGCGATAGATGATCAATTCAATAGGCATATATGGCAAGGAGGACAAGTCGCATTTCTTTACCCTCAATCTGACAGATGTGACGTTGTATCTGAGCACCGTTCTTAGGTGCCGTATGATAACGTCGTATGATTTTATGGTGACATCCAGATTCGTTTCCTCAGTTTTCGGAGAGGAAAAGGGTAACTATAGCAGTTTGTTACACCTTCTTCTGAAACAGGACAACAGAACGAAATTACCTCCTGAAAAAATGAATGAAGGACTTTCATACATCTGTAACAAGCCTACCTAATTTTCAAGCAGACGTTGGGGTGAGATCGTAATGTTTTCTGGCGGACTTCCCTGACAGTCCCTTACTCCTTGTAAGCAGATGGATAGTTGAGTGAAAGGCTAAGGTGTTAAGAGAAAACAAATGAAGTCCTTATGTGTCTTCAAAGTACTAGTTTGGCACAGAAATTGTCGTGTCCACGAATGTAGGCGGCGCTTCGATGGGCGGCCAATGTGTCACAGACGCTCCTAGTGTGGCGCCTAAAAAACGATCTTTTATACACCAAGTCACGTTTCTGAAATTTTAAAAGGTAAATTTAAATGTACGCGAAGATATTTAGACTTCTTTACAGCCTCTAAGCCGAATGTCTAGCATATTTCTACATTTTTAAAAGTCGAAACGATAAACCCTATCATAGCCTTTTCTGCAGTACCGCTCCCGGCCGCCTCCTGAAAAGTGGCTAAGACGACCGTCAAATTGCCAAATTTCTGTCATTTCGGGAATGGGGAAACCGAGTAAGGCTCGCAAAGGGGTTTCATTTTAGGCTTCTTTAAAACCTTGTTTCCAATGATGTGACCGTTTAGAATCGATAATAACAATATTTTAGACATGCCTCACACCATTCGAAACTAGATCATAAATGAAACACTTCCTTCTCATTTTACCAGTAGGTGAAGTCGAGAGTACATGTCCTGTAAATTATCACTTTCTGAAGAGCTACCACATCCAAATTTCATTTCAAGAAGACTTTGAATGGATGCAATTGTGTTTTGTCTATTAGCTCAAACGCAGAGCTAGCTCAAATTCCAGTGTAGTCACTTTGACGTTATCTTACATCTATGAGAACTAGTGAAACGTACAGTATACGAAACATGAATGCTGACATCGTTGGATACTTCTGTAGTTTTACACTTCCTATGAAAAAAAATAAATAAATAAAACCAATGAACAGAAGATATTTTCGCACGTATAGTTTAAAACCATGAACAGTGATTGTTGTGAGTTTATGCGGTCTTACTCTTACTTGATAATCACAGAATGGACTTATTCCCCAGCTAACGGACAGCTTTCGCACCACAGTCGTCCCTCAGCAAGACATCTGGAGCCGCATCGTTCTAGTTTAGAACTTTTATTCCAGCGGCTCCAGATGTCTTACTGAGGGATGATGATTTCCGTTATCCCGCATTCTTTTATTCAAAAACAGTCTATTCTAATTAGCTTCAGTCAACACTTGCTTATCGCCTACGATGTCAACATTTTGTATTACTTTCATTCTGTGTCATTACTTTCACAAGAATCCTCCTGCAGTACTTTAAAGTCATGTAAAAAGCTAACTTGTTCTCTATGCTCATTAAGAGCTCGTCAAAAGCCCCCATCCCCCTAGGCCTACCTTACGCACCATGCTGTATTTCAAACATACACATGTAGTATTTTGGAAGAAATATTGGATCTATTCATAGACAAACAACAAGAAACATTGTTGCATTTGTTCGACATCGTCTTGTTTCACAAAAAAAATGGATGCGCGGTAGCACGTCAAAGCAATACAGACGGAGATGCGGTAAATTGTAAGCAAAACGTGTCATTTTCACTTGATATCCCATGGCCCTGTTTGTGAAATGTCTTAATTATCATCATTCTTGACTCTAAACGGTCGTATTAAGGAAAGCAGAGTCAAATAAATCTAAAAGAAATTAAACCCCTTTGTGAGCCTTCCCAGTTTCCCCATTCCCGAAATGACCAAAATTTGGCAATTTGACGATCGTCTTAGCCACTTTTCAGGACGCGGCCGGGAGCGGTACTGCAGAAAAGGCTATGATAGAGTTTGGAGTCCTGACTTGTAAAACGTCAGACAGTAGATTTAACACAGTGAAAACTTTTCAACATAGGTCCAGACATATTTACATACATCTAGAATTATCTTTAAAGGGTCGATTCCAGGTGCCAGGGGAGGAGTCCAGGTAACACCTGTCCGCCCGTCGAAGCGCCACCTACATTCAGGTATACGTCATATCTTTTGCGTTTTTGGTAATTCAATTCTATGTGTGGACATCATCCGTTTCCCCTTAACAATACTAGACTTTAACTCAACACTTCATCTGCTTATACGGGGTAAATGATTATCAGAGAAGCCCGGCCGTCACGAATAAAATATTACGATCTTTCACCCCAACATCTGCTTGGAGATCTTGTCCTCTCTCTCATGTCAATCACTACTAATGTGAATGTTCATTGCACAATTAATGAATAAAAGAATATCAGATCATTAGAAATACCCCTTATGCCTCTTTTTCAAAATACGTGTATGTTGTGTGGTGTAGGTTTCTTTTTGTTTGAGAGGTCGAGATCACTCCGGGCAGAAATTACTCATGTCCCATATCTCCACATACGTATGCAGTAAACATGTACAGTTTAGCGAGATGATGGAGCTAGGCAGGTTCGCTTCAATTTAGTGAAATTTACTTATTTGAGCGTGACAGTGCAGTCTAAGTAGTGTGAGCAATTCCCAATCATGTCCCAAAGCTACCTGTTATTCCTCAATAAGAGCGACAAACTTCTGATACAAAATGTATTCCATTCATCCATTCACCGCCACAAACAGGTGACACCTGTTCGCCGCTGGACCTATTGCAGCGCCGTCTAATAAAGGCAGATGGTACTGCAGCCAGAAAATATTCGACCAGCTTCCACCAGTCCTTCCTACTGCTGGTATGTGCCGTAGAATTTGGTATAAATGGGAATGATTGACCAGGTGAGTCAGTCCGTAGGAAGGTTTACATTTCCTCTTGCGAACTGTGCCGGCCAAACTCCCCTGGCAAATATATTCGACGTAGTCAGCGTATTTAGCCCTGTAATACATGTCTTTGTGGCAGTATTCCGTCGCCTCTGAACAGTGATTGGCTCCTTCAAAGGTGGTGTCGTCTGAACGGAAATCGCTTCTCTGTCAGGTCAAGTAACGTAAAGAAACTTTCCAGAGAAAAGAGGCTCGTATGGTGCACATGTTTGGGCGTGTTGAATACGACAATCGCCAGTAGGTGCAGTATAGAAATTTGTCATAATGTTGATCACCGCTAAGTATCGCTTTTTACAGTCCAATGGAAAAACTAATGGATAACATTACAAGAAAACATTGCCTTCAACTTCCGCTAGATGTCGTTTTTGTACCGCTCATACACCGGCGTCGTGGATTTCTTCACCAAACCCCTTAAGTTTTCGACTACCAATCACTGATTATCTGGTCTCCTCCAGCCAGAGTCATTGCCGGCATAGCGTCGTAAAACATCAAAACGAACTAAGCTCAACTGAGGACACTGATATCCTCTATTCATCAACCAATGGCTGACATTTTGATAGCACGAAAACCTTGCATTGCACTGTTTCTGAACAAGTGTTCCATCTATTTGCATTGCTGCTGTTTACCACTAGTCGGCGCTTCTGTACCGCTGATAAGATGAAACGCTGGCTTCTGCACTTTCTAGTTTGAAAAACTAGTCTTCTGTATATGTAGGTCTTTCTAATAAAGTAGGCTGTTTATCATAATATTACGCACATTTTCTAGGGCATATGACACAGAAAATGACACACACCATTCAAGGTAGAATAAACAGCTCACAAAACACACATGTAACAGGGAAAACTAGTTTTATATACAATGTTTTCAAATAAAATGTACAAGGAAGTATACAGTAAAACCTTCCCATACAACAGATAGTTATTATCTGCAGGTACCATTCCAACTGACTTCAGTATCCTCTGCTGTCTCCAATCTATCTAGGTATTTACCTCATTTGAGTGAGAGCCAAGCTTCATTCTTCAATCCAACAAAACTACAAGGGACATTGTCCTTCTAGCCTTTACAAAAATAACTTTCATTTTCAATCATTTTTTCAGTATCTTTTGCTGAACTATATATATATAATTTCTGACTTAAGTATGTACAATTGCATCACAAGGAAGCAAGTAACTACTGTATATATATATTTATATATATATAATAACAATCTCTTTAGCACATATCTATACTTTTCTTTTTTTTTTTCAAAAAGAGAATTTCAAAATTTGTCAACATTGAATAACCTACTATAACATACTAGTCAACTGTTTTTAACAGCGCCACCTTTCTGGCAACAGTAAAACTGCAGTTTCAACTTTCCACAAGCATTTACTTCTTTCAAGTGCCCTCAAGTCTTACAACACCATTACATGTCAACAAATACAATTTTAGTTCACTTTGAAAACATAACATTCTTTCCTTTCCTCTTATTCTAATGCAGCATTTATCACTTTGCAGAGAATGCTGAAGTCAGTGACACTTTTCACACCTTACTCCTGGCATCAAAACCTCATTGCACCAGATCCTTTAAACAAGACAGAAAGAACAGTTCAAAATCCATGCGGGCTGATGACCATCCTTCAACAAAAATTGACATTATTGTACAATCAACAACAAATGCCACGGTCCAAGTTGCTGAACTGTCTTTCAGTCCTAGTTATAAGATCATGTGATCATTTTTGGTACTGACAACCTTACTTTTACTAAGAACAATCAAAACGAGTATGGGTGTACCAGAATTTCTCAAATGACCCGAAACAGATCTTCATTCAAGTGAGGCATTCTTCGTGCACATGTTTTACCTTTATAGGTCTCATGACAGATATCCCTGGTAAACACTTTGTATGCTAAAATTCTGTTCATCAGTTAATGCCTTTGAAGGAAGACCCCACTTATTATTCAGGCCTAGTGAGAAATAATGGTACGTCCCGGCTTGACCAAAATCTTGTTGTGCACATTCTTGCATACACGCCAACAAGGCTCCCCTGTACAAGGTTCTGCTTTGTCAGGCTGTGGGAGGGACAGTTTCAAAACTTCAAAGTTGTACCAACTTGTGGCTCAGACTCTCTCTAGTTTTGACTATGATGTGGACTCACATAAGGTAACATACAGACTTCACATTATGGCAAAATGTAATAGAACTAGTCTTGCATTCTGGCTTGAACGTTGAACGTTTGTGAAAATGTATGAAAAGACCTTGGTAATGTATATAATGGTGACAGAGCTCAATCAATGACATAGGAAATATCTGTATGTTACTCACCTAGTAATTACCACAACATTACATCATTGGTAGGGGAAACACTTTTCAGTTTTTAGAGAAACATTTTAAATTTACAATCTTCCACATTTTTGCTATATTTGCCTGAAATTGCCCTCCTGTAGGAGATACAGAATACATAGTGACACTGTATTGTTTCATACAAATGTGAAATGCTGACATTTTAATGTAGCCTACCAAACTGACCATGTTACCCACAGACCTTCAAAGCCAACTGAAAGACATCCTGGATAAACAACACATACATCTTCTCTTCTTTACATCTCCATAATCCATATGTTTTTTTGCACATTTGCAATTATGTGCCTTGCTTACACTACTTTGTTTATGTACATAGTAATATTCATATAATAAACACGGCTGTACACTTTGCAGAGCACTATTTGGTTCAGAACCACTGTGTCATCTTTGGACACATCCATACATGAATACTTCATCCAACTGATACAACACGCAGTTTGAAGACAATGACAACTACTAAACTAGTCTTTGCACCTGGTACAGTTTGACACAACACAATGGTTTACTAGAGTCTTTTTTTTAGAGGAATTTTTATGAAAGCCTTGTGGTACTAAACACCATAACTGAGATGAGGCTTGAAAATAGATATTGTGAGTAGCAAAAAAATAAGATTTTCAACTAAAAAAATCAGCAAGCTGTAAGATATGCTTAACAAAAATTCTGCAAATATGGATACATCATGGCAGATTGTGTGTTTTACGGAATACAGAAAAGTGCAAATTTCCATCGAAATCAGCATGAAATAAATATGAAATATGATCATGATGCAAACAAATGGGAGCAATCACCGATTCATAACAATATCGATATCCATGAACTAGCATTTTGCAGAGAGATTCTAGTAGCACCATGCTTGCACGGATTACACAAGTACCACAGTTTCAGAACTACTCAACTTGTTTGTACAAAGTCTTCCTATCTAAAAATCTTTGCTGCCATCTGAAAACATACATACATCTTAACACAACCATACGGACAGGCTGTGATGCATTAGTCAGTGTAGACCTCATGAACAAAAAACACAAGGGCTAATCTATATAAGTGTGCATCAACTCTACCAAGGTTGAGTTTGTTACGTGAAGGGTTTATCTTTAAGATTATCAAACTTACATTGGTTCACACAACCATACGTGCTGTAAGAACAATGGTGCAGTAATAAACTATGCGACTAAGTCTTCAATTCTAGATTACTCCCAAACTACAGGCGACATTTTCCGAAGCACTCAAAGACAACAGAATGACACCTTTTCCATGAGGTCTTCATCGACAAACACATGATATGTTCATGTACTCCTCACAACAGGACCCGACTCCGCTCCAAGTTAGATTGTCATCATTTTAGCTTCTACACAGACTACGCTAATATCTTCACTGAATGTACAGTTAATAAATGCATTAATGAGTATCTCTGCCTCACAGTATCACAGTCAAGAGTATGAAGTTAACTTGTGTTTCTCAGTGTTTCCGGTCTAAGCTGGTCTACGGTGTTTGGTGTTGATCATTCTCCGGGAGGGGTGGATGGTTGTGTGTTTGGTGAGTTTGTTCGCTCCGACACGGGCTGGGAGGTAATCGTTGTGTCCGGGCGCGGGGGCATCAAGCCTGTATAAGACATACAAACTGGGTCTTAAAATCCCCAATAATATGATATTTTAGTGATGTTCTTTCTAAAGCCAAGGAACACACATAGCTAAAGCAGTGTTATGGATTCTCTAGTCAATTTTGGCAAATGAGCAAGCCAACAGTCACTTGCTGAGGTGGGTTTGGCGACCTGTTTGCCTGACCTACACATGACTTTTTAAGGTGAAGGAGGGGTGAGCAATTCCTTCTCCACCCTCTGGTCTACTGATGCTCATAGTCCCACGGGTGCAGGAACTGCCGCATGTAAGACGTCCCCAGCAGATGAAGCTATGTGCATGTATGTTATTTGGAGTTTCTGTCTCCTAGGAGATCTTCCGCTCAAGGATGCAATTCCAAGGGGTTCCTCCTACCCCTGACTCGTGTATAGCGGGTGCGTCATGCCCGAACATGCCCCTAAGATAATTCACAATATATCTACCGGTAGAGAAATTTTTCTGGCAGCCCTCACCTGCAGGCTTGAGGACCAGGAACTTGAGGATGTCTGAGAGTGAGACGACTCCCACCACACAGTCATCCGTGTCCACCACCACCAGTCTGTGCACCTGCAGGGGAAACACAAACATGACAAAAAGAAGTTTATATGTCATACCTGGGCTGCGATAACGTTTGATACTAAACTTTGCTTCTGACAATATACTATAATGTCTATCAGAGATGCATTCATATTAACTTTTGATGAATCTTGTTCTTGTTGTCATTCCAACTTTTCTTCCTACTAGAACTAGATTAAGCATCGAATCTGTGTGCCCAAACTAAAATCAATCTTCAGTTCAACACAACTGTTGACCCAGCGCACCTCTGCCTTGACCACCCTGTCACAGATGGTGTCCAGCGTTTCTGTCTTCAGACAGCGGTGCACGCCCTCGAACCCCTGGCTGCGGTGCTGTAGTGCCTGCCGGATCGTGATGTCCAGGTTGTTGTATGTCTTCTCAGCTGCCAGATTCTATAACAAAAATTCACTGGTCTTAGTGGCAAGTGTGCAGATGTTGACACACTGGCAGCACCAAATCCGTAGGTGTTTTGGCACCTTTAGACAGATTAGCCGTGAGGCTTGGTGGGCATCACTCCACTGTCATGGGGGCAGGGGCATGGCGAGTATCGAACTCAGGACGTACTGATGCTGATTCCAACGCTCTAGCCTTTGCGCCACACAGACACCCCAACAGCAAATAAACAATCTTATAATTAGTACAATGCTAAACTTTCTTCCAAAGCAAAAATATGTACACACGGATCATATTTTCAACGGCCGCTGTTGCCTTCTTCAAGATCAATTCTGATGACCAATCAATCCAGAACATAAACTCACGAGAGTCACAGACTCGTGAGTTTAGCATTGTACATGTACGATGATAAATAAACAATCTCTTAAGATATGCTGTTGGTGACACACTCCTACTACTATTTATAAATAACCATACAAAGCTGAACTACAAGTCCAAATTCTACAATGATTTTACAACAGTAAAAAAACAGTCTACTGCTTTTCAAGAGTTCATATTTGTAGTACATATAAATGCAGATGCTTGGAGCACGTCTGACAGTTACTTCTGAAAAGCTGGTGCTGTGTCAAAGGGCAGATATACATGTACCGTATACAGATGGATATATAAATTCATTTATCTTTTATTTTTCACGGTTAACTGTAAAGTAGAGCCAAAGATAAGTTACTTACAATTGCATCAAACTTGGCATAGATGTCCACGACTTTCCCTGGGGATGAAAAGCAAATATTGAACTTCTGTTTTCTTCTATTCTTATTGTTGCTTAAGGCAGACATGTAATAATGCACAAGTATATGTAGGCAAGAGAATGAGGGACGGTTGAATATTTCACAAAGCAGTAGTCAATTAAAAGACGCCACAGTACATGTTACGGATGATTATAGCTACGCAGAAGGGAGGAAAGACATTCTAAGATGTTGCAAGAATGGAGCTTGTCACATAATTTAAGTAGATTTCTATATTTTTTTAAAGCCAAGTCAAACAACTGCTTCCACTTCAAGCGTAGTGACAATGCGACATTCTTGGCAACATTCTACAGAAAGAAAAAGGGTGAGCAGAAAGAGAGAAATAAAAAGGGGTTAGAAAGCAACGCACCATTGTCATCAACCACGGGCAGAGCGGACACCCTCCGCTGCACAAAGATGTGCAGGGCCTGGATTACGGGGATGTTGCCAGAGGCCTGTCAGGAGGAAAAGGGAGGAAAATCAGGAGACATCAAACAACCACGTGGGGAGGGGGGCAGGTCTTACCGTCACTATCTACAACCGGGAGGGCGGACACTCGCCTTTCCACAAAGATGTGAAGAGCATGGATTAGGTGCGTTTCCGGCGATGCCTACAGAAGTAACAAAATTACGGGAAAATTTCAACTAATTAATCATATTTAGTTCTTGTTCTTTTGGTTGGAATGGTGGCCACAGATGAATGTAGTGTAAACTAAGAGTAACTTCCAGACTTACGTTTAATTTAAATCATAACATTCCAAATAGAAATTTTATTTTCCAGGCATGTTGGCATGGTTTTATACCTTAGTACAGGCACCATACCAAATAACTGTAAGGAAAACACTGAAGACACATCAAGGATGTTCATTATCAGTTAGTACATATTCTACTCTAGACATGACCCACAGTATTACATACATTCGTGTATATGCTGCTACAGCTAGCATGCATGACAACATCGGATAGTATACTCTTTATATTAAACATACTTCCACTTGAGTCATACTGACTCTTACATTCATCATGTTTTGGCAAAGTTCAAAATTTCCATGTCATGCACAACGTACAACACACAAATACACGTACAATATACATGCATGCATGCAAATACAGGCAATCACACGATCACACTTGCACTCACAGTTGCTATGTTGGAATAGGTCCCGATGCCCAGCTCCTCTAGAGTATTGTTCATGTAGTCTGGCTTGGGGATGTCCTTCAGCTGAAAGTGGACCACAACATGGACAACATGAACCGCAAGAAATGCATGGTAGGCATATGTCAATCATAATATGAAATCTGCCTAAACTTTAACAACCAGGGATGAAATACTTTTTTCTGCATACCAGGTGAGGTCACGATAAAAACTGCGGAGTTATTTCTACATTTAAAGTAACCGTGTAATAGTGGGAGTACTTACATATAACCAGAGGAACTTGAGTATCCTCTTGTGAGTCAGGACGTAGATTGCATTGCCCGTAGTCTCGTCTATTACAGGAAGACGATGGATCTTGCACCCGATCAGTCTCTTAATGCCTTCAAACAACCTGCGCATTCACGAAACAAAATATAAGACTTCTTGTTGCAGTAGCACAGAACGAATCTGGGACTTTAAAGCTGGTTTTCTAAGACTCTGATTCTTTTATTGACAGAAATAACTAAAACTGATGACATCTACAAAGAGAAGGTCTCAAATAAAGGAGAAGGAGTAAAAAGGTACATACGTCTCATCTGGGTCTATGCTGACAAGTGGCCGGTTGGTCAGTCCTAGCACCTCTGCATAGCAACAAAGCGGGAAAAGTTGTTAAAGAACAGGCTTGGAACTTCCTCAAATCTGTAACTAGGCAGAATGTTCTTACATTACAACAAAAGTTATTTCAGACTAGCTGTAGTCACATCTTTGTGGGCAGGGGTTAAGCTTGTCGTGCTTCATCTGCAGATCAAATCATTTCAGATAGGGGGCATCACAAGACAGTCATAGTCAGGCCAAACAGAACGCATTATAATTCACCGTAATGGATTCAGCTGCAGTTCATCATGCCTATGTGTAAAGTCAAACCAAGGTCATCAAGCAGACGAAATCAATTTGGTTCCCTTCTCATGTATTGATTGGATTTCAAGCTGCATGCGTATTGACTAGACTACATTTTGTCAAAATATTCTACAAAGAGGATAACTGAAGAAAGGAAAAAATTGATTTTGATCATTCTAGACATGCAAATTATGCAGATTGTAATTACACATGTAATTCATGGCAGGTGGAACATATCAAATATATGCCCAACATGCAAGTAAGGAACTGATCTATGATAACATTTGCATGATTAATATTTGAATAATATGACCAAAATGGAAAAACTGCGAAATGATAAATGATGGAAACTTAATATTTGTGTGACATGTGTGAGCTAGTTGAGGGTGTACACCACCATGCATAAATTATGTAATGTGTTAGTCACTTGCATAAAATCTATTTCATGGAGGTATGAGGTTGCTGAACTCTACTTATTCCTAGCTACATAAGTGCCAAACTACTGTCATTAGTTACAATGCCTACCTTCCTTGCCCAGCCCTCATTTCATGTTGCTACCATGACGACCATCCCTTCCCAGCCCTCACATGTCTAAGTGTTCTGTTACCATGACAACTACTGCTGCCCCACCCTCACTTCTCCATGTGCTGTGTGTGTACTGCTCTTCCCTGACTTCTCATGTGTTCTGTTACCATGACAACTGTCCCTCCCTGACATCCCATGTTCTGTTACCATGACAACCCTCCTTTGTCCCGCCCTCACCTCTCCATGTGGCAATCTTGTGCTCCTCCAGTTCATCCATCTGGACCAGTGGAGACTTGTAGTACTTTTGTAACACATTGATGAAGTCCGTGATTGTCAACATTCCTAAAGGAAAAAAGACAGGTTCAACAAATGACAAGGAATCAATAAACTCATTGACACCTTCAATTGCCTTAATTTGGTTGTTTGTAACATTGTAATGACATTACTGACTTCATACTTGGCCAGAAAATTCAGGCAAAGTAAATTGAACAAGGCAACACTTACCTACAAAGTTCTGCGTTCTACTATCCCACAGAGGAGCAGCCCTTATACCTAATGAAGGAGAAAAGTGTATCAAGATTATAACCATAATACACACTGTTATCATAGTCTTGTTCTGTACGGCAAATAGTTAAGCCAACCTGCACTTAGAATATGCAGGAAACGTGGGGAGGAATAGTCAGTGATGTTTTGGAGGCTGAACCTTCAACAAATGAAAGTCATTTCAAGGACAAACTAACGTCTGGGTGAAACATTCTTGTCACAAATGAATTGGCTGTGATGATCTGTACAGATCACATCAGGGTTCATTTATGTAATATATAAGGCATTGGTCTCTATGTGTATAAACACAATATGTTTGTGTACACCAAAAAACACAGCAAAAGCTGAAGTTTTAGTTCCTGTTGACACAGAATAGGCGACTTTACTTCAGTTTGTATTCTTCTCACGGTCGCTAATCTAAGAACGTGTCTTTGAGAATCATTCTGGGCCCGCACTAAATTCCCTTGATGAGCCTTATGTGCCCGCATCCATCCAATCCATTAACTTGGGCACGGAGGAAGCAAGATACGTGTGCAAAGAGAGATTGTCCCAAATTTCTTCAGATCATCAACATTTTGCACAGTGTCTTTTTTTTAAATTTCATTTGCCACTGTACTCCATTCTGTCATAAAGCAGCTTCATGATTCTGATGAAGATATCTTTCCAGCCTCTCATTTTGCATCCCTAGTCCATCCTGTAGCCATCTTCTTCAATATAAATAGGACCTTTTGGCCGTGGATGTGCTGCTAATGTGATCAAAGCACTTTGCCATATTACTGTACATTAGCCTGAGTAACTGGACAATACGGTGTATGACATCAACTCTCACTATCAAACAGGATGTCATAATACCACCACATTAAAAACATTATTTTAAGTGATTAAAAGAGATGTATACATTTCTTTAAATAACTATGCACATAATTTTGCACTTCAGATATTAAGGTGTTCAGAACAATCTTGAGAAGGCCTCTATAGCATTTTTTGATGTGCCGGTATTATAATGGCACCCGGTGGAATTATGAGAGTTAATGGTCGAGGCTGCCTGAGGCATAATCATTCCAGCACATTACAGTAACAGCTTTGACGTCACAGAATCAAGAGTCAAGAGAATAAGTTGAGCTCCCAAGGCCAGGGTATTAACATCTTCTGCAGCACCAAGAGCTTTAGATATATAAAGGCAGAGAGTGCGTGTAGGAGCCAAGGGCTGAAGCTTAACTCTCAAGGCTATGGCATCAAACAGGCAGACCTTAAGCTGTAAGTGTGACATCAGAAGGTTTAAGGCAGAGCCTAGCAGAGGTGCCCTGCTTAACCTTATCCCAGCTACCTAGCCAATTTATGAACTGGTAGCCCATGACATCAGAATACAGTCTACATACAACAGCTGTGACTTACAATCCTCTGATCATGACTTTGCCTATTTCAGATCAGCTACATGTAAGTTCTAATGGGTATTATTCATAACAAGCCCAGGAAATATTACCAAGCTGAACATGGCAGTGGTAGTAATGCACATACATGTATCATAACATAATTGGTATCACTTATCACAGCTACAACATGAACATCATTCATCAAAGTGAGCAACACGGATGTACAAGAGAACTTACCATTGTACACTAACGCAAAGAAGGCTTTCTTCACCTGAAAAATAAAAACAAGACTTTATATTTTGGCTATATGACAGGCAAAACATACATGTAGCTGCTTCTATGACTGTCAGTACAATGAACACATTATTTTTGGTTCCTGCAATGATTCTGAGACTACATTATTCTACTCAGACTGTGGATCTAATACCTGTTCCAGACCTGTACCTCTTAAATTGTTAAGGCACAGGTCCAGACCTGAACATCTAAAGTTCCAGTATCTGTACCTGAACAAAATAAAGCAAAAGTGGACACCACTTTTTTTTTACGAATCCTGTGTTGAAGATAACAATTTGATTATCTTGCAGTTGAAAATTGAGAAAACTTCTTATAGATAAACTTGTTTTGAAATTCAAATATGTAAATTCTCATGCAAAGATGACAATGGACCATACAATGTCATGTACTTGGTTAGGTACAGATTCAAACCTGTACCAATAACATTAACTGTACCTGTAACACGTTACCTGGATTTTGCTTACATGTAGGTACTCAGCTATACCTGTTAAGTATTAAGTCTGTTGGCTTCTGCATTTTCAAAAATATTTCTACAAATTATTGCAGCTTTCAGATGAGAATTTTGTGCCCTTTATCTGAACATGAATACTTATTGTATAACTGATGTTCTGTATATATAAATTCATAATATATATCATGTAATATCGAACTGAATATATATAACTGTAAATACAACTAACAATTTACTCTGATAATTCTACCGTGTCTATGAATATGATAATGGCAAATTGCATCTCAGGCACATACGGTTCTTTCATCATGAAGATAGACCTTTCCTATTGGACATGCACTATTTGTCCCAGACACACACAGTCACGTACCAGTAGCTGGGTGTCAAACACCACTAGTTTGGAGCTGGTTGGGATGATGTCGTATATATGGTGTGACCTCATGAAATTAAGATACACAGCATCATCTGCAATACAAAAACATCACTCTTTACCCTAAAGCTTTTAATGCCATATATAAGAGCCATGTACACACATAACAATAACAAAATACAATTAATATTTAAACTTATCATGACAGAATTGCATTAAAAAATATTCTACATCTGCTCAAAGAAGGTAATTTTTTTTCCATATAATAAATGGATCTTCCTACATGAAAATGTTACGAAAAAACAAAGTTGGACAATATAATTCAATACATTCCTAAACTCATGTGTTTATGTTTGCTGCTGAGGCAAGATAGTGGATTAGATTTCTATTCCAGAGTCCTCCCCAGAGTCCATTCCAAGACACCATAAGGGTTTTAAGGCGATATTTATAATTAGTCTGAATTATTTTGAATAAAAGAACATTTGAGCCACAATAATTAAATCATTTTCAAAAAATTGACTAAGAAAATACTCATTTATTTGAATTTCTTTGAATATTTTAGAAACATTTTGAAAGTAACTGTACAAAAATATCTTTATTTAGAATAATTGTGAAACCTCTATGTGATTATTTCACATTTACAAATATTTACAAAAAATGGTAAACCTGGCCAAATGGTAAAATTAGTTTATTGCCCCCATAAAAGTAAGCCCTATTGTTGCATCCGTATATTTTTAGATTTCACTGCTGGCCACTGGTGGATCCTTTGTGGTGGGCCATTGTTGCATGGCACCCAACCATACTTTGCAAGGATGTGTGAATTGCTATCTTCCCAGCCCACCGAACCATTTACAAAAAATGGTAGAAAATGGTAAATAATGGTAGAATGCTGTTATCATTATTTAGAAACCATTAGAAGTATCCAATTCTACACCATGAATATTTCCAAAGTTTTACAGGACTAGGTAAATATTTATAAAGTTGAAACAATGTTGAAAATATTTCTGAAGTATCAAATGTCCTAGACATATAATTACAAAACTTTAAAATCAATTCTAAACAATGGCAACAAACATCCGCATGGTGTCTTGGAATGGACTCTAATGCACTAAGGAATAAGTTGTGATAAAATTCCCCACCTCCTTCTAAGGGTGGTGGTGCTTGCTGCATCTTCATTGCTAGTGGATCTGAGCTTTGGATCTGAAACAGGAAAAAATGTTTATTGTAACACAGAACAACGGGATATAGGGTTGACATTTTGTTTGACCCCCTGTACACACATACATGTGCATTGAAGCAACCTCTTTACCTCTTAGTCTTAGAGTCTTTTACCGTATATTCTCGAATAAAGTACGCACCCCAATTAAAGTACGCACCCCTGATTTTGGACAAGTCTTAGACAGATCTTTGGGACTGAAAGGTAAAATGGAAAAACTCAAATAAAGTACGCACCCCTTCTCCACCAGTTTTGAACAGACCTTTAACTAAATAAATTCGAATTTATGATGTTTTCCCCAGGTCATTTTGCATAAAATAACCTGGGTTTACACTGTCATTGACTCAACATAAACTTGTGAATTGCCTGCTGCAAATTATAAAAATCACTGAGAACTGGTAGAAGAAATCAGGCAAAACCAGTTGTACAAGTCAAAGTCACTAACTCAAAAGGATTGTATGCAAATGCCACTGTTAATATGTAAATCATGTTATGACAATTTCTTTGTTTCATGTTTAGACAACTTCAAGACAACAATGTGTATGTTTTGAAACATTACTAGAAGTGTAGCTCCACCTTGCTTTATTTTAGGCTTTTCTTACCATTTATCTGTGCAGTAACCTCAAATAAAGTACGCACCCCAACTTTGGCAACAACTTGAAGCACCTTTTCAATTTTGAAAAGTTAAAAAAGTGCGTACTTTATTCGAGAATATACGGTACATGTATTTTCATCCTGTTGGAGAGAATAAGCAACAACATCCATATGTATATCCCAACAGCAGAGTTTAAACCCTTCTTACTACCATTCCAAATGTGGTTAAGTCAGGTTAACAGTTAAAATATTGAACAAGCAAACAGACATATATATTGGTCAATTGTCAATTGTTGTACATTCCACCAATATTGATTAACCAAAACTGCCCCAAAATGTCATGACACCATATTTGATGAGTGCTACATTAAATTCTTAACGTATACTGAGAAAAATACACTGTAGTTCTAGTGACTATGATAATAATGCAAGGAGATATTCATATGTCCCAGCCAAGTCAACTCTAAATGACCCCACTAAAATAAAACATATTTACGACCAGGATATATTGTTTCCATATACATAATAAACTATCCTTTAGACACAACAAAACCGCTGTATCAATCATACCACCAACCTTAATTTATCTATGCTATGCTGAATCATCCTAACTTCCAACAGGTTTCTAAAATTCCCAATAAAAGAATATACAACAATCACAGTAAAGCGGAATATTGTAAGACAATACCTGACAGAATGAAGGAATAATTGACCTTCCAACAGAAGCAGTGTTCCTGTATGGCCACACCTCTCACCTTACTTGATTACAATTACAGGCTCTCTGGTTTCTGCCAGGCCTCAGGGAAAACCTTTCATTTTAACATTCATCCATGAAATATTCATTACCTATAGGGATACGGTAAATTCACTTAGTTTTGCGGTGGTTTATTTCACAGTAGGAAGAAAAGGATGTTTTTTGCATTATTTCAAATTTGCCACGTGCACTGAAACAATTCTTATGTACAGAAGTCATCAAACCTTTGTTATTAATTTGCAGTGAAGATGTCTCTTCAAAACCCTTACCCAATTAAACCAACCCAAAAGTTTAATCAGTTACAGTAACATGCCAGGAAACTCAGTTACAAATACATTAATATTCATATTAAACAAACAGCGGCTCATTGGAGTTGCTCTAGCGTCATGACAATATTATTCTAAAGAACCCAATTTAGAATTCATAACAATAATACTATTGTTCATTTTACCACTGCCAAGAATACAAGTCAGAATACATTGCTTCCATGTCACTGTTAATTCATCAACTGTTATCCTACAATTTATTACAAACCATCCCCCTTTGTGACGGCAAGAAAGGGTATAACACCTTCATGGCAATATCATCCCCCTCCACCCATATTCTAGTTCTTACAATCAACATTATATCAAGTCTGCTCATGCCTATTATTTCTCAAAATGTGTCCTTTTCCCACGGGCCTTCCTATATGTTCACAATCTGACCTTAACCAGAAAGGGGAATAAAGCAATAAAACTCCACATAACCTATCAATATTTGAAGACTGCGGGAATTTGACATGTATGGTCATTTGTATTCACACCAGGTGAGGCAGATATATACAAAAAGCATGGGATAACACCTAGTAATAGCTTGTGCCATGGCCTGGAAAGACTGCAAGCTGGGTAATAACATGCCTCACTGAAAAGACTTTGAATGTTGGGGGAAAAAACAGGTCCTGGAGTAAATGTACCTCACAGGAATTACAATGTGCAGCATACATTTGTATGCATCCTTTCACAACATTTCTAGCTGAAATGAAACATCCACAGAATATATTTTCAGAATCCACAAATTGTATACTTGACATAATAATTCTACCTTCACCATTTCTTGGGCCTGCTTCTTCCATGGAACACTGTGTCGGCGCATTGGCGACTCGACTTTTCTAGAAGGGTCCTTCTTCTGTCGTTTGACTCTCACTCGCTCCATCTTAAATATGTCTCCAGACTCAGACTAATGTACAAGATGCATATGTATTACAGCTAAACCCCACGTACGCAGCGTATGCATGGCAAGAAGGAGACTAGACTATTTGCTGTTCTTAATACAGGGACAACTAATCATACATCGTGACAGTAGATTCAGTGTCATGTTCTGTTAATAATTGTAGCAAACATGCAAGGTGCCTACGTGACATTTGCCACACACTGTGGCTGCACACAGCATACTAATGTAAGAGGAGATGTCGTCAGGGAGACAACGTTGCTCCTGCGACAGTTGATACAGATATAGGAATGTCGCTTGATGTCAACTTGTTACGGTAACCAAAGTCTTTGCTACGTCATACATAATGCCCAATCGCTCAAGCTACACAAAGAAGCAAACAACATACTAATCATCTTTGAGCCAATGAATTTGCTTCCATTTGGATTAAGCAGCAGTCAAATCAGAAGCCCAATGTCATACTTTAATACTGCATTGACTCGCATTTCTATCAAATCGGAAGTCTTTCAAGTTAAACTTCCATCTCTGAAGACATGTATGTAACATAACAGCATAAGATCAGCATATTGTGATATAGACATGAATGATTTATAAGCAATATTTGACTTTTGTATTGCTAGGAGAAATACCACAACCTTAAAAGATGTGCATATAACGCTAGTTCACCTTAATCTGTGGGGTAACCTAGAATCGTTGTTGTAAAAAAACTGGGTATCTGGAGATTTCAGGCAACAATGTGGGTTTGAAATGTCAAACTTTTCAAAATATTGCAATGTGAAACAACCTTCCATCGACTTACCGATCCCCCAATACAATGTTTCTATATACAACGGATATAGGGTACCCTACGGATAAAGGTGCACTGACGTTAAATGTCTACCCATCAAGGTATAAGCAACTTTTTCCTTCTGCTCATTGGAGGTGTGTGGCTATGGCATTGTAAGAGTATAGTGGGTTTGTTCCACTTTGGTATAGGGGGTTTCCAGTATTTTCTCTTCAATGTTGGAAATAAAACAAGGTTTGCAGGGTTTATCTCGGTTATACAAACATGGTGCACAGCAAATCAAACACAGAGATTTACACAGTTGATAAAATGCCATATCTCCTGACCAAAGCTCTCGAGTTGAACCTAGCAGGACCTAGTAAAAAAAAGTCAAAGTTCCTTCCCGCGCATGATGGTGCATAGGTCGGTGCCCATCTCCGTTTCAGTAGCCCTGGGCCACACAACTTTGTGCAATCAATACAGCAGGGGGCTAGGCCACTGGTAGTGGCGTGTGTTCAACTTCCATACTCTTTCACGAATGCTGAGTGCTAAGCAGAGAAAGCAGCATGTACCATTTTTAAAGTCTTTGGTATAACTCGGCCGGGGATCGAACTCACGACCTACCAAATGCAAGGCGAACACTACCCACTAGACCATTGCACCAGTTATTCTAGGGTACCACAATAATGATTCCTGACTAATATTTTGTCCGTATTAACTTGTTGTTGGCGTTGAAATTAATTAATAAATCAAACAAGGACCTATAAGAAAAACTGATACAGGCGAGTATCATATCCATAAAATGTTATTAATTTCAGTGACTTTATAAACTGAGGAGTTACAATACTAGTAACTATAGAGGTGCCATAAACAAGCTGGAAAGCCCATATCTAGATGTTAGTGACAAGGACCATAAAATCCCATGTAATGATGTATCAGCTGTTCTCAATAGCAACAATAAGGGGTGGGAATGTGAAGGTCAGTCAAACTAACAGCATGGGGACCAGAACATTTACAGACCTTTCTAGTTCTACTTAGTCTGGAGTCCAGCCTTATCCGCTTTATTCTGCTCCCGATGGTTGTTCGTGGGTAGCGACCTTTGGGAGTGGACTGAAGCAAACAAGGCTGGACTCCAGGCTACTTTCTACTGCAACCACTGAGGAACCAAACATTTGACAAGTCGCTCCAAGAATTTCTTTTTTACATTTGGGCTGTTTGCTATCTTTTAAATCAAATACGTTTACATGATCTTAAAATATCATATTATGAAGTCAACGGTTTAACAAATCCAATTTTGGTCTCTGTAAGTTTGTTCAGTGATAGCCTTCTAGTGGAAAGGGCGCTTAAATGGCATCTGGGCTACTGAAGCTGAAGGAAAAAAAATCATTATGAACGTCCATGCATGAAAGTTACACATCCAGGTAATAGGATATGCCAAGTACTAGTTGCTCAAGCAACTGGATATGGTTTTGGAAACGGCTAGACGTTAAAGACGTTAAAGACTGCATCATCTTTTGTCAGTGAGTGGTCATCAACAATCAAGAAATACCTACTCCATCATTTAGATCTCCACTCAAAAACACATCCTCCTCTGTGATGTCTGGGAGAGGCTCTATCCTTGGTCCCTTCCTTTTCTTGTATAACCTCACGTCTTCTGTCCTCTCTGTTGAAAACCAGTCCTTACTGACTCTTTCTCCCTCACAAGAACACTTCAGATCCTCTGAGTCCTTATCCAAAGCTTCAAGAGACAACCGTCTAAGCTGTGCTTCTACACTAAGAGGTTGTATAGTCCGAACACGTTGGTCATTCAGCACCTCCCGTATCCACCTATTCTGCATGGAGACTTCTTCCGACACAGTTCTTATGTTCGGACATTGCTTCACCCGATGAGGTTTTCTGTTACTCGCTTCCACTTTTGTTGCCGACAGAGGAAACTGCTGCAGCTCGATCATTTCTATCAGCGATCGCTGTTTCGTGTAGAGGAACCTCGGAAGGTGCATGGAAGCCAGAGAATGCAGCATGGTCTCCCCTTCTTTATCAAAGGCTGAAAATCCTGTAAGTTCTAAGTGTGGCAGAGAACCAGAAGAAGGTAATAATCCATCCAAACAAGCCTCTGCTGGAGCCACACACAGGCAGCACATGTCTCAACAGTCCTTTATAACATCTTGTGCCTCCATATATGTTCTAAGTAGTGACTACTGTGAACCTCAGCTCAGCAATGCCAACACGTTATCCTTGGCGCATGGTGAGAAAATTGTTCCCTTTGATAAAAACTTTTATTACTAAAGGGGTGCCATAAACTAGTTGGAAACGCCATATCTAGATGTTAGTGATAAGGACCATAAAATCCCATGTATCAGCTGTTCTCTATAGCAATAATAAGGGGTGGGAATTCAATGTGAAGGTCGATCAAACACTCAGCGTTTGGACGAGAACATCCACAGACTTTTCTACTGCGTCGCTGAGGGACCAAACATTTGACAAGAAGCTCCACCAACTTCGGAGGTAAAGAACAATTTTTTTTTTTACACTTTGGTTGTATGCTGTCTTTTCAATCATACTTTAATATCTTACATCATACTAAAGGTATGAAATAATGAAGTCAAGGGTCACACAAATCCAATATTTTGGTGACAAATCCAATATTTTGGTGACAAATCCAATATTTTGGTCACTGTACTCAGTAATTTCTGTCTCATGGAAAGGGCATCTGGGTTACTGAAGGTAAGGGAAAATATAAATCGAGAACCTACTTTATCATCTAGATCTCCACTCATGAACACATCCTCTTCTGTGAAGTCTGGCATCTTTAGTGGCTCTATCCTTGGTCCCTTCCTTCTTTCATATAACCTCACATCTTCTGTCCCTTCAGATGAAAACCAGCCCTTCAAATCCTCTGAGTCCTGTTCCAAAGCTTCTAGAGACAACCGTCTAAGCTGTGCTTCTACACTAAGTGGTTGTATAGTCCGAACATGTAGTTCATTCTCCTCCTCATTTGATTCCTGTGAAGTGACATCCTCTAGTGGCAAGACTTTAGGAACAGAAAGAACTTCCTTCTGGGGCTTCTTGTAAAAAGACCAATTAGATTTGGAGTCGCTTGGTTGGTCCCGTATCTGCCCATTCTGCATGGAGACTTGTTCGGACACAGTTTTCATGTTCGGACATTGCTTTACCCGATGAAGCTTTCTGTCAATCACTTCCACTTTTGTTCCCGACTGAGGAAACTGCTGAAGCTCGATCATTTCTATCAACGATCGCTGTTTCGTGTAGAGGAACCTCGGAAGGTGCATGGAAGCCAGAGAATGCAGCATGGTCTCCCCTTCTTCATCAAAGGCTGAAAATCCTGTAAATCTTACGTGCGCAGGAGAACCAGGTAACATACGGTGCAAACAAGCTTCTGATGGAACCACACACTCGCAGCACATGTCTCACCAGTCCTTTTAAACAAGACTTCTGAGTGGTAACTAGTCTGAAGAGGTTTACAGTTTGGGCAAATCTTACAGCCAATGCCAGCACCTTATCCTCAAAGCATGGTGAGAAAACTGTTTTCTTTGATCAAAACTTTGACAAGGGGTCATATATCACAGGTGAACCTAGCAACGTAGACTTTGCGTTACCACATGAATGTAGCATTGTACCTCCTCCGTCCTGGCACCGCAATTGTGAGTAAACATTAAAGGACTTCCACTAGAACCTTTGTTCTATGGCTACATCTGCACTTCCTACGTGTATTTTCAGGAACAATACATTCCACCTAGAATAATCAAACACCTTTAGGTGCATGTTTCTCTGCTCATCTAGCAGAATGGCTTATATTTAGCCAAGAGGTCATACACATAAATCTTGTACCTTATCTATAAATGGATTCTTTAAAAACCATAAATTATGGAGGGGTGAATGTTTTACCGAAGGCCGTCTGCTGGACTACAATACTGCTCCTAGAAGGGTTAACTTTAAGCACCCCCTTAATAAAGCATCATGATGATTAAGTATAGAAACAATGGCATGGGTTTACATGTACATTGAACCTTCCTTTATCATTCACAACCACATCTAGATAAAGAGCACAAACCTACTACAGGATTGTGTTATATAATACTCCAAATGGACATGTATATATATAGATATATATGTATATATATATGTATATATATATATATATATATATATATATATATATATACAAATACATGTTCATGATCGGCTGCATTATGATAGATGGAAGCTACCAGCTTTAAGGTACTTATTAATAAATAGTTGTCAATCTTTTTAGACAAGTAAAAATCATTGATACTTTTCATTGCTTATGGCTTAATGAACTTAGAGGAATGCAGGTTTATTTGTACAATTTCTTTCATTTGAGAAATAATGTTATGTGTCACTAAAAACAAAATAGTTATTGGAAAGAAAACAGTAGAAGAGAAAACTTGTAGGTCTCTTTCTATCATTACTTACACAGATGGTGTATGCCCTTTCAGATGTTTGCTAAACGTAGATGTTAGAAGCAGGACAGAAATTATGAGCATGCTGCTAAGACTTTGTCTGGATAACAGAAACAGATGGTACTATTCTATTAAACATGGAATCAACAACCATATGCAGATGTTCCCTGAGTCTAGAGACTAGTAATTGTGTGTACATTACTCTTCAGTGTTGACATGTTGAATAGTGTAAACCCTTGAAAGTACAGTAAGAGTGGGGAGGGGAGGGGCAATTAGCAAAGATACATCAGATACTATTACTAAATGCCTGCAACACTGTGGATATGAGTCATGACAACAGCTAGTATGTTTGGGTTGTTTTAACACACCACCACATGAGTTGACGTCACCATTACTGTAGCAATTGCAAATAAAACAGCTTACAGTCATACCAGATAATTTGATAATTCATATCACCACAGGTAGGAAAGTATCTTATCATATTATACATTTACCAGAAATCAACTCAGGGCTAAATTTTCTGCTTGAATTTGTGACAGTTTATACATGTATGTACGAATTCAAATTACAGATCATATTATGGATTTCCTAGAACAACCACATAGACTAAACACTTGTAAGTTATTTCCATGAAGCAAAATCTTTAATTTACATCCTCCCATATAGCCTGGATACCATACCCCAACCTCAAAAATATCTTTCGTGTTGCGATAGGTACTTTAAGATCGGGCTGGGCTTTGGTAACCAGGCTACCTCCCATATGACCATGAAATTGGGTGAGATGCATATGGACATTATCATACACAAAGGCACACAAAGCAAGAGACCTTAACGAAAATGTTTGGATCCAATTAGTATACAAATAGTCACATACATGACATGATGTATAGCCAGTACTGTATTAGCATAATACCCTCCATGTGAAATAGTCACATACATTGTACATGTATGGCCAGTACTGTATTAGCACAATACCCTCCATGCCTTAATGAGGTCATAAAGGGTCACCAGGAATGCTGAGGGTCAGATGTTTAAACATGCGGCTGGGTGAGTGTCAGGTGTTGCCATGGGGACCAGGTATGTAGGTGGGGTGAAAGGCTGGCCTTGAACAGTTGGTCAATCTTGATAATGGCTAATAAATCACAGAACCCACTTGTCATTAACATGTGGGACACTGAGTGGAAACGTTAGATAGATCTACAGACAGGTTCGGACCTGTACCTATACCTTTACCAGTACCTGCACCAGTACCTGTACCCGTACCTTTACCTGTACCTATACCTGTACCTGTACCTGCACCAGTACCTGTACCTGTACCTGTACCTGTACCAGTACCAGTACCTGAATAATTTGATTTTTTATACAAAGTAACCTGTGGTCTTCAATGATGAAAGAAACATTGAATGAACAGAAATTTTTCACAAAATCTTAATTAACACTTCAGGTATCTTATACAGAAAACCCATGCTTTTGATAGGATCACAAATCAAAGATGGTCCTGATTTCAATGACCATACATTACAGTGATTTCACTTGTTTGCAGTGCTTCTAAAGGAATAACACATTTCTAGTGACAAAAAAAGTCAACAAGATATATACACACACATACATGTATATATATATTTATATATGATATGCTACGAGAGTTAGTCCATTCAGGTACAGTTACTGGTATGTTGATATTCCAGTATTTGGGACCTGTATATGAATGATTTCCGAAGTGTTGTACGTGCACTGGGTTAAACTTAAAGCACCTCTATCAGCAGCTATCAGAAAATCACAGTCAGAAAATAACACATAGCTGGAAAAATTGTCCAGTGGGATCTGCTGCGGCATGTACAAATGTGACTCCTACTAGGGTTGAAGTATAAATGTGATCAGGCTACTGTATATCCCACATGCACACAAAATATTTACAAGCTCTATTCAACACACTATTATGTTTCAATGATCAGGTTTCAATTAATGAATGAAAACTCCACCCATCTTGCTATTTTGTATACAGGCCTGTAAGGCAATAATTAGACCACTCCCATCTAATTCTACACAATTACTGTGCTGCCCTAGCCTGGCACCCAGTGAAGTCTGCACCAACAAAGGAGACAAAGGGGAGCCATATGGTTAGAGTAGACCTTGGTTTGAAGGCTTAATTTCAGGCCTGGTATTGCCCTCCATTTTTCTATGGACTGCATTATTCCTTTCCTATTCCTAACAGAGCCATCAAAAACTGTCACATCAACATTGAAACATCAAGGTAAAGCAGTATATCTTGACAAAAGAGCAAAGAAATGCCTGGCCTTTTCAGATAAATTAAAGGTAAGAACACCGTGACCTACCTGATTAAACCAAAAGGCGGGAAACCCTACTCCAGTCTGACCGGCTCAGTACAGTGTTCATGATTTACATTACAAAGACTAGGACTACTACTATGACGATAGACAATCTGCCCAAGGGTAAACCTGTGATTTGAGTGTGAAGACCCCATGTGCCACCAAGGTTACCAGACTTAGAGAAAGCCAGCTCATGATATGATGCAATGATCTAACCTTGATGCAATGATTTGACGGTGATATACAATACGGAATGGAATTTTTAAGTTGGAAATTCAAAGGTGATTTCCAAACAGAAAACTGTACTAGAATCAGTATTCAACTCTCCAAAATACGCTTTGTGACTCACCCTTAACATGGATAGCTATGGAGTGGTTAAGAACCTGATCAATCTAACACAGATGCCATTTGTTGCCTATCCTCACCTCCTGACTGACCCTTGGCTGATGTTTTAAACACAGACCATAATATACTAAACCTAGTAGACAGACTATGTCAAAAAATCATGAGCTGTTACTGACAATTTACTTAACCAATACAAATGTACATACAGTTAGTATCTGCCTAGGCAAGAATCAATTGACCACACCCTACACACAGGTAACCGTGTGCCTTTATGGTGATAAACCATTTTACTGTAACACACATTTCAGTATATTCTTTTTCCAAAGATAATAAATGTATCATGAACTGGTACAATGCAATCGAAGGTGTATTATTGGCAAGCAGTGACAGATTGATTGTACAAACAAATGTAGGTAGTACAAGAGAACCAAACGCTGTACTTTGAGCTCTACGACATTTGAACTACCCGACAGAATAAAAGCACAATGACAGAGGAAATACCCCATACCACTCAACCGGTACCTTTGTATTTAGACACAACAATCGTTCCATGACATAAATACAACACAACACCACAGGCCTAAAATATGTGTTAAGGAGGCTTCAAACTCCCCTAGCCCAATACTTGAAGAATTCAGATAAACTTACTTCCATACGATACTGGAATGCTGCTGACAGATACGAGTACTGGCCCTCCCCACGAGGTGTACTATTGTGTGATGCTGGTCACGTAAAGTAACAAAAAAGCCTGAACTTTGACCTTTGAGGGAAAGCTTTACATTTCCTTATATGGGCATGAGGGTGTTGACCCATAATGTGGACGGATGGGAAGCTGCAATACTACTAAAGATCAAAAGATGTCTCTCTTACGCTGTCTACATGTTGAAAAGATAGGAACCACTATGCTTCTTGTATTCCATTTCACTCAATAATTCAACAAGCTTATAACAGATGTCTAACAGGTAAAACTATCAGGTTGCTTGAGTATCTAAGGAATATAATTTGGACTTTTCCTTTAAGAAATAGGACCAACTGTTACTGTAGAACTTCCCTTGAAACTACTACTAGACCATGTAGCAAGTGCTGAAGCAATCAAAATAAAGACAACTTGAAGACATATTGTTTAAATTTCTGGGAGTACCGGTAGTAAGAACTAGTCCTAAATAGTCAAGTTCATAGCAACACAAGTGATTATCATGGGCAGTTTACATTATAGATGCTACCACATGTAGTACCACCAACATACAAAAGGTGTCTCTTTTTAGACAGAGAAGCCAAAAATGCAGCCAAGCTGATTCATCATCACACTATTCTCCACTGATATGGTAACTACATGTGAGAGGATGTCAATGCATCCACACCATAACACTGTTTAATGCTTCTATTTGGTGGGATCGAGCAAACATTAAGACAAGGCTCTTCTTTGGTTGGACACATTTTCCCAGACTGGCTGACTTGTCTGCAGTATTGTTGGCTGGAATCAAACAAATGTGCATCCCAGAACTAATTACTGAAAAAAACTACCTACAACACACTTCAATATTGGTAGATCGCTTTATGTTCTCTGACATGAAATCACTATTACCACTGAACAGTCATGTATTTCTAACAACACGATATAGAACTGATCCCTGCTAACCCATGTGAGTCTGAAAACTTGAAGTTCTTGAATTCCTGATTTTTCATTGCAGCCAATCCAGAAACAGAAACTGACACATGGTACATGTACTTCAAAGTTCATGTCTGCATGAAAACTGGAGAATTAAGATCATAACCATGGTTTCCTTACCAGGAAGAACGGTCGCTCTGCACCGTTGTTCTGTCCGCTCATTGTCCGTGACCGTTGCCGAAGCACTGCCTCTTTGTTGAGGTCCTGTTTGACAGCAGATCCCCCTGGACCACCTGAAGACAAGTAAAGAACAGGAAAGGTCAAAAGGCTTCCAGCAAGTGTCAGCATATTTGATACATAATAACAGCACTCAACTGAATCATGTAGGAACCTATCGAAGTCTGACAACATGTAGATTGGCACCTGATGACAACTTTTTGTATCAGGTCAACAATCTCTTGACCGAACAACAAAGCCAAATCCTAGAAACCTAGAAACCAATAACGGTGTATTGATGACATTACAACAGATGAATATAACGCTAGTTCACCTTTATCCATGGGGTGACCTTTATCCATTGTCTTTAAAAACAGCACATTTAGGAGTATTAAGTCTGCGGAGAGTGGTTTCAAACTTGCAGTATTTTCAAAATGTTCCGATTTGAAACCACCGTCTTCATATCCCTAAATACTTTTTTTCTTACAAACAACGAATGTAGGTTACCCTCGGATTAAGGTGAACCAGCGTTACATTTCCTTGAAAGGAAAACTGAAAAAATTCATGTTCACTTTGATTCACTAAAGACATACAGTTAGGTGTAATATGGCTGTAGTTGTTGTGATCAGTTGGATGGAGGAAGCAAGAGCTGAATGAAAGCTAAAAATAGCAGAATTATGACACAATGTCTTGACTTGAAGTGGCAACATCACAAACACGATCAGGGAGAAGGAAAAGCTACAGATGATTAACAAGAGAGATTCAGAGGTATAAGATGCTGTGAAGAGAGCACAAAGTGAGATAGCACGGTTGAAGTGCACACAATCAGGTGGATACCACTGTACATACTGTAAAATTTAATACAGAAATGTTCGCCGTTTTCGCGAGGCAGTGTTACAGCAAATTTAAAACCACTGCGAACACTCCACTTTTCCACTAACGCGAAATTAAGTCCCCACGACCTTGCAGCATTTACAGTAGAGCAAGAAGAACCTATGACATCTGTATATTTCATATTGACATCCATGATCTATGTACAATAACTAGCACTAGTATAAGCAGTGGCTATTTTACCCCTTCACTGTAACACAGCAAGACAGAAAGAAAAGGTTAAAAAGCCAAGTAAGTTGATGATTGAAACACACAAAGGAGGAAAAGTCGATGAATGGAAAGATGACATACTACAAATAGAGTAATTAGTGAGTAACACCTACTAGATGTTTCAATAAGACACAAAGAAAACATAGGCTGCACTAAGGGTTACCTTGTTCTAGAATTTCTCAAGTCATGGAAGTGACGAAATGTAAAGCCCTCTTGATAATGTCACCATAGGGACTGCAGGAGGGATTGCTAGAATCTATTTTGCACAAAATTTTAATTACTGTAGTTTCAGCTAAAACATGTTCACAAGGCCTTCGGAAAGACTTGCAGAAAAATACAAGAAAACTGCACATCCAGTAAACAGTTACTATAATAGTGAAAACTTCAATTTTTGAAAAGCATGTGATCAGTCTTAAAGATTGTGAATAGAAGAAACAACCAAATGAGTGTGGGATTATGTACAATCTTGTAACACACCTGATGCCTGAAGGTGAAGAAAATTATTCAGTCAACATGTTTTTACACATTTTTACCATGCGTGTACATGTTCATGTTACACATATAGAAATAAGAATAAATACAGTCTGGTAGAACGTGATAGACAGTTCAAATAACCAACATGGTAAACTGCTTGAAATACAAGTCACCCACATGTTACACATACTTGGAAAAATGGAACCCAACAATTGACAGAACCCCTTATGACTGGGATGTATTGACTACGTTCCTACATCATTTCTTCATTCAGAAGAATGAAAGGAGCTTAACACAGTTTTTGTTAACTGCTTTTTTTTCAGACACTGATGGTGACCACAATTTAAAACACTGTAACCGGCATGAAGAAATGGCATTCTCTACATCTACCTGGTGATAACTCCAGAACCTAAACTACTGCAGTTGGGTATAGAAGGTGTTTATAACTCTAAATAGAATTAATCTTGGGTTGACCAAACCACTGATTATTGACCATGACTGCACATATACGTGTACCTACTTATGACTACTCCCATTGTGTCTTGCCTCTTCCAGATCTTGCTTCAATATAAACTTAGGGGTAGACCATAGAACATAGGGAATCTGGTATAAAGATGTTGGTACAAATCTTTTCCTGCTAACTAATAAATGTATGACTCTGTGCCGTCTTGTAGTCATTTCTTCAGGTTTGTTGTGCATTACTATTTTCCATTTTTAATTTATAATTACTGTTATTTCATTTAGTTATGATAACCTCCCCGGGGGTCTTTTGTGGTCCGTCCCTTGATCTCACATCCCGCCGTCTTAACATCTGGAGAGAACAGTTCCAATTTATTTTGTTTGAACAAAAATATCAGTGTGTTTAAGGGAGAAAGGACGTCAATGGATTGTACAGGGGTCAGGAAGTGGTCTGAAGTGATTTTGCTGCTTTTCTGGAACAGATGCTAAATAACATGCTCACTAGGCCAAAATCAGTTTAAAGGTCTGCTATGCAGTTTTTTGCGCTTCAAACTGAAAACAAAAAATCCATTTTCCGGCCATTTCTTTATATAGTTAGTTGAATCAAGCCTACCATGTTACGGAACACTATTCAAGGTATGTCGGGAGTCGATATTTTCGCCGTGCGAGCGCGTTTGAAAACCTGTGAATCTGCACACCAGCGCTGGGTTTCAGCCATTTTTTTTCTTCCGAACGAACCGTTGATGATTGATTCTTGTTCGAATTCTCACCGGTGCCTATCTAGGGAGGTCAGAAAGTTACAGCGCGCGTAGGACGAAATGTTTGTAGGCTAATTCTCTACGTTGCAAATGTGAAATAATGACACAAAAGTGTCAAAAAGTAGTAGTGAATCTGAGATTTCTTAGTTCTAGAATATTTCAAATTTGAGCGCAAAAAACTGCGTAGCAGACCTTTAAGTTATTATGTGCTACAAGCAAGATTTGGTAGTTATTGGCTTTATCTATTTTGACTTGCTAACTTGATATTAAGTTTGTTATTATTTAGTATTTAATACATAATCAAAACGTCTTAGTTCTTTTTCCATTTAGTCTAGTTTAAAAGTATTGTATAGGTTTAGTAATTTTTTTTCATCCATAAGACCACATGCGGTCCTTTGTGTATTTAGCCTACGGGCATGAATATGCAATAAAAATTATCAACATAATTTTAAAAAAATTACTTACATTGACTTTAGCCCTATTCAAGACTCGGTAATAACTGATGTTAAAGATGGACAATTTGTGCCGGTTGAAGCTCATAGAAACTTATCAAGTAAATTAGAGTACAAGTTGGCAAACTAAACCTCCACATCTAGTCTACAACAGGTACAGGTCAAGCATATAAAGAAATCAGCTGAAATAGGGCAGATACATTTTGTATTTGGCAGAGATTCTGATCTTGCCTCTGAGTTCCAATGCCTCGACTGGTTCTCAATTTGTTCAACTCTGTAGAGACTAAAGGGACCATCCAAAGCCCACAAGAAATACAAAGTATATACAGAACACATGTATAGACACAACAGTAGAGAACACATGTACATGACAGTGTGACACATTCAGAAAGAGAGTACATGCATACATACAGACATCAACAGCTAAGCCCCATCTTAAATTCAACTACTGTCACAACATAGTGCTGTCCTGACTAATGCACTAAACTTATCATGCTATACATGATGCTATATATAATCATGTCCAATTGGCTAGACTGGGCAGAGTAGCTAACTGGCCACGTTCCAAATTTGTTGCATCTGTTTTTTTCCAATGTTAGTCTTTTTGCAAAGTTTGGTCTGCAAGCAATCCTTGTGACCATGCAAACCAAGTATATGGTACAAATTTGAATTGTTTCCTACATTTTGGTATACAGTTATGACAGACTTTCCTTTCATTGTTGTAGGTTTCTAGTCTCAGACACAGATGGAGATCACAGGAAAACAGAGTTAATCACAATGTTGGAAGTTGGCCAGTTCTAACTCTAAGCTATATATTTACTTAGTGATCTTGTCCGAAGTCTGGATTCCGGCCTTCCGGGCTCAAATACGTAGTTTTCCAGCTGTACGCGGGTGACAACCTCCGGACGACCTCCGGAGCTCCCGGCTGCAAGGCAAAGCCAGAGCATGCATTGCTACAGCTATATGTGACAATCCTGTCCTAATCCTAATCCCACACTCTTCCACTCTAACTATGCAGCTGATGTAAGTAAGGCTTACTTGGTTCCCACACCTGCGTACGTTTGGGCTAACCCACTTCCTAAACCAATTATAACCAGAATGGAGGTTGCATGTTGCATCCTGATACCTACAGGAGAAACATTTAAATTTGTATGATACTCTGCACTCATCTGTAAAGCTAGTTCACCTTTATCCGTTGGGTAACCTATATCTGTTGATTTTGAAAACAGCGTATTTAGGCACTTCAAATCGACGGGTGGTAGTTTTAAACTACAATATCCTAAAAATATTGCAACTTGAAACTAACATCCATCGACCTGATATCCCAAAATATCCTGTTTTTAAAAGCAATGGATATATATAGGTTACCCAAGGAATAAAGGTAAACTAGCGTTACATGACGATCAGGGGAAAATATGACTTGACGAATGTGCATTACTACCATGCACCACATGTGTCTGGATTTTTGAGAGGATAAACGCATTTCTAGGGACATATCACAATCAAGTTCAGAAAAACCTACAGACTCCAAGGTTTTGTCTCATTGCTGTTGATGAGTAACTTGTGAGAAATTCTTGTCAGGAAATCCCACTATTTCTGCATGATATGTCTGTATCCAAACTTCAAATCAGATCTATTTTTGAAATGTCAAAAGTGAACTTTGCAACAGGTGTCATTGGAAATGCAAGTTGCCCTATACCTTCATACATGTACATAATGGTTCTCATGACTTTCTAATTCACAGCCATTCTAGATATACTACAAATGCATGTAAACAATATTTTCTTTAAAAAACTGATGACAACGATTTCATCTAATTTCTGATCACTATGATTTCCATCTAAGCTACAGAACTATGCTGGTAACATTGATGTACATTATCTTAACACATAGTACATGTATTGCTGCTAACAGACATAAATGATACACATAAAACAATGATTCAAACTGCAGCTTGCTTTATGGATTATTTGCATATTTTGAATGTCATTGTCAACATCAAATCAATATAACAATTGGATAATTTGTGTCAATTAACATAATTCATGGGGTTAGCTTTGACAACTTTCTATGGAGATTGAAATTAACCGACACATTCAAAGAATCTTTCTTGAGTTTTTATAATTTGTTTTGTGGCTTATGTATTATATACAATAGGCTGCAAAACAGGTAAGACTGGGGGTGGCTCATAAAGGGGATACAGGGATTGAAACAGTAACAGTCCTTCTTATACTTGCATCACTTTTGATTGCTAACTTCTAATTACCTGGTCTGTTATTAACCCACCAAACACCAGGGCCGATTAGAAGTAAGCTATAAAATCAGCCCATGGCACTGGGAGGGTTAAAAAGAGACAGGCCAAGTGCAGAGCAAACAATGTTGTTACTGTAGCTATTCTAACAGCTTTATCGATACAGGATTGCGCTTATGCTTAACTACTGGTATGCAGAAATAATGCCTGGATGAGCTCAAAGAATGGAGTTTTAAATTAAAAACATAGAAGTTGAACAACAACTCTCCAAGTTTAGTTAACAACATCAAGAGTCTTTTTGTGTAGAAAGATTAATAGTAATAGCAATTATCATAATTTCAAAGAAAACTGCGATCAGCAGAAGGGATACCAAGGGGCACCCAACCACCATAGATTAAGACACCACCTTTGATTTACCCACAACCAAAGTTATCAATTTACAAATCAAACTTTATCATTTTGAGTATCACACAAACAGACACACAAACAGTTTAGGCATAATGAAGTAACTGTTATTCAAAATACTAAAGGATTATAACATAAAAATGTTAAACTTTGTGATAGTTGGTTTCCATCACTGGCTGCTGATATTGCCTTTGCTAAAAAACCTGAAATCAACTTTGGTATTAGGTTATACTTTTAACAATGACATCATTCTCAAGAGAAGAACAATGATGCCTTTCTGGGGTTTGATTTTTATTCCACCCTTGACCTTGACTTGCATAGGCTAGAGATGAATCAGTTGTTACCATATGACAGCAAGTTTGAAGACATATTGTTTGTTTTTTTCAGTTGTTTAAAGGAAAGAGAAATTCCATCTTTTTTAAACAAGAATGTACTTTAAAGTCATTTGTCCCCACATCCAAATTGTATGCAAATTAAGGTCAAGAGTTAGGATGAATCAACTGGAGACCGAGAATGATGTTATGACGGATAACTATGAAATGCCGAACGCATGTGCATGGCTGTGAGATGACTATATTGGGATCGAGATGACAAAGAATGACTTGGTTTTGTACAGGTTTAAGCAACTTAAAACATAGACTGATGAAGGAGTGAATGTTTTCAATAGCTTGACCCAATGAATTGAAATTGATGATAGCTCTAGTACTGCGACTCACATATATGGCAAGAATGGCATTTCCTATTCCACTTGTCAACAGCTGCTACATCTACATGAAATGTTCCTTTCTGAAGGGTAAACAAGGGTGTCCTTGAGGAAAGATGACACTTAAAAATGGTATGGCCTAAACTTCAGAGGGAGCCATTAGTTCGTTTGAAGGGATATTAGCATTCAAGAAGGGAGAGCCAAGATGCTACTGTACTTTCACAAAACATCAAGAAAGGCAAAAGTTAGTACTTCCTCAAAAGAAAAGGTATTTACAGAATGTATGCGCTCTCCTGCGGCTTGCCTGTGGTGACAGCCTAAAATCAGGCATGCGGAGTTTCAGGGGGGAGGGGAAGCTGATGCCTAGGGAGAAAGTACACATGAGGTTAAAACGTCAGTCACAATGGCACATTATCACCGCCAGCTCAGCTCCAACTGCAAGCTACAGCCCAAGGTTGCTATGGTTACCAGGGTCAAAGGTCAAGGCCCTTTACACCACAAACTGGCAGCGCTGCATGAATATTTACTACTTGCAGTGTCATCTCAGGTGACACTTGTCTGGCATTACTGGCCAAATAACATCACATATCAGTTAGCCATTCATGAATCAGGCTCAGTAACTGTCTTTTTACAGCAAGCTAGGTCTTGACTTTCAACTGATGATAAATGCATCAGGTACTGGAGCCTTTTGCTACTTCTCTCCTGTACTGTCCACAAGTGCTATGCAGGATTTAGAGCCCAACATAGGATATAACAGCTTCTTTTCCAACAGCTTTACTAGCACGCGTGCCTTTGCTGGTTCACAGCACATTACTTACGCTTTTTATTGGAGGGGCTTTTGGGCGAGGTTTTGTCAGCTTTGTCCTGCGGCGTGGTTGGACGGCCGTAGACTTGCTTGATTTCCATCTTGGGTGGCGCAGAAAGCTGCCTTCCTGCACGATACTGGGCCTACAAAAACGGGGTTGCACATTAAGTGATCAATGAATTCTTATATGAAAACATCCCTGTTCTACTACAACACTACAGACAGCAAGGCTGCACACAAAGCCAAGAGAAATTACAGCAAAGCAACTAAAAAATTGTGGAAAATATGTGTTATACTAGCCTAAAAAGAGTCTAAACAGTAAGAATCACTCAAAGGACAGAACTAGGAGTATCCAGTCAAGAAGTAAAAGAAACTAAAAGGCAAACTTGTAAAGAAAAAGATCTAGAAGAAAAGTTCAACCAAATGTAGCACTGAAGCGACTAAATGAAATGGTACCACCCATATAAGGGAAGCGTTTTACAGCACTGACCATGTCCCCTGTCACCTGTACAGAAGTGAGGAAAAAAAGAAAAACAAGAATGTGTACACATGCATTAGGCAAAAGACGTAAACCTTCAAAGAATGTGTACACAACCCATCCATGAAGCAAAAGATATATTAACATGTAGTAGGACAAAAATTAATCAAAGAAAACACTGTGCTTTGAAATACATGTAACATCTACATTGAATTTCATACAAAAAGCAACACAAAAGTGACTGTCACATAGATATACTATTGGCAAACTGTGATAAACTTTAAATGCTATCAAACCCTGTATAGAATAGAATCTGATCTTCTTGTTCTGATAATTGTACAGAGTATGATAAAGCTAGAAATCTTAAAAGTAGCAGTAGCTAGCAAGAAGATAGACAGTCGCACAATATTCTTAACTGCTAAAAAATCAGAAAGTGAGCAGTTTAGGCTTGGGAGTGTGAACTGAAGTTGTACTGACCCTCCTTGCTTCCACAGACATGACCTGGTCGCGGGGCGGCAGGAGGCTGGCCACCTCCCCGTCTGGAGACAGGCTGGCCTCGCGACCCTCCTCAAGGTACGGCATGGCGAAGGCACTCAGGTCCTGCAGGAGGGAACAAAAAGTTTAGACATGAGATAATATGGAGCCAACATGTTGGGCATGGGAAAGGCACCAATGTGCTGCAGAAGGTCTAGCAACATGTAGTCCAGAGTCCAGACAGTACTTGGATGTAAGACCACCAAGACTGGATGCTGTAGCCGGGTCATACCAAAGACTCTTAAAATGGTACATACTTCTTTCTCTACTAAGAGGAAGAGTATGGAAGCTAAACACACTTCGCTACCAGTGGACTTGCCCCCTGCTATAGTAGACTATGTGTGGTCCCAGGGCTATGAAACAGAGATGGGTGCCAGGTCTACGCAACGTGATCACAATGTGATGTATGGCAACTTTAGCTTTTAGCTTAGAAGGTCTCATTTCATGGGCAAAATCCAATAAAGAAACAGTTTTTCTGGAGGCGTTTTAGTTTCTTGACTCAAGTGCAAGAGCACCTATTCTCTATCTATAAATATAATCCATAAAAATATGTCCGAAAGATATGACGTCTGAATCAATTTTTATCTAAATTACTGCACTTATTAACACTATCGGCAAGAGGCACTTTCCAGCCGCTAACACTATTGCTCAGGACAAACAAACATATGTCAGACAATGGATCAAATTCTGTTAAGCTTTCCTACCAAATCCTGTCAGAAATACACAAACTTTCATCTCAATTTCTTTAATTTCATGTCAGTTGAGGGCAATAAAAATAATTTACGATCTTGCTAAATACACAATTTTGGGGTGCAATTTTTATCACGGAGGGACTCTGTGAAAGTGCCCACTCTAAGTAATACAGGTATGAGACCAGTTCTAAGACTTAAGATAAGAAAATTGAGAGCAAACACGTCAAGACAATTGGCACCCAGGTGCTGCAAAGAGAAGAAACAATATAGGACAAAGTCTTCTTAATATGTACTAAGGTTAGATAAGAAAATGGGAGAGAAAACATGCCAAGTTATGGCATGATCCTCAGGTGTTAAAGAAACCAGAGAACATTTTAAAGCTTAAGATAAAAAAATGGGCGTGCTAGACACATCAAGGTTAAGACATTGTAATCAAAGGTGCTCAGATCCTGCAAAAAATCAGAAAACATCCTAAGACTCAAGATGAGACGGTGGGGCAGTGAACACACCAAGTTTATGACATGGCAAATTTAGGCACTCAGATCCGAAGAAACCAGGGAACATCTGATTCTTAAGACTCAAGATGAGAAAATGGAGGAGGGTTACGTTGAGGTTCATCATCATCATCGGTCGGCTGCGCAGCAGTCAATCACAAGTTTGGTCCACAATTAAGGGTCAGCTAGGGCAGTGATAGCATCACTAGCATAATGTTGAGGTTTTGGCATGTTATAGGCTGAAGAAGTATGAAAAGACCTTGAGACTTACAGTGGGAAGAAAGGGGTCAGGGACACATGAAGAACATGCAGGACCTCAGGCAGAGACATTTACAAGGGGGAGGGAACATATTGATCAGAAGTATATGGCAAAAACTAATGGCACTTGGGTCAGAAGGCTCAGGGGATTTAACCCTTAACATATTGAACTTGAAGAACAGGTTATAAGCTTGTCTGGGTAAGCAATATGGTTCAAGCTGGAGAGCTTTAGGCTTTAAGTTATTAAGCTTAAGATATTCATGTGTAAAATTTGTTTCTTTACACATGCAAGTTGAGGATGTAAAGGAGGATAAATTATCCAAGATCAGTAGCTTTATTTCTAAATAAACATAAAATTAACACACAACTGTATTTTTCAAATACTCAGAGAATGCCTGACCTAAAAGTAGGTTGAGTTCAATGACCTATAACAAAGACAATTCACCAGCAAAAGTTGTCTAGATTTTACATTGGATCCTTTCACCGTTGTGTTAAAAAAACCCTCCAAGTATGAGAATCTAACCATATGCTAAACTTAAGATTTCCATGTGACAAAAGAAGTCACTTAAGGTTCCTAAACATGGCAGCATAACCCTGTCACAATGCCAGAAAGAAACAACGCCCATTCTGATAAGACGCACATGCAGATTGCTATCGTAAGAAAGTTCGGCAAATACCCATTCAGACTTGTCACACAGAATAAACAGTACTTCTATACATCTACATGTACAAGAAAAACAAACCAAATGATCTTGCGGCTTCTTCCGAGCAGACATCTTTCCTGAAATTCTCGTCTCTCCGCTCTTGTCACACACCAGTAAAAAGTAAATGTTGCCCTTGGAGTTAGGACTTGCGCGGTTGGTATAAAGGTTCAACTTAAGTTCAAAGTGTAAAGGTAAGAGACTCCAGGGGCTAAGCAAATAGTAAACACTGGCACAAGAAAGGCTAACAACAAGCTGGTGGGTTAAGGCTGTTTGGTGCAGACCACTTCTAGTAGCGATTGCTTTCAAATCACATGTTTCCACCTGTTGGCATTCAAGGGGCAATGCTTTAAATCTACAAGGGGTTGTACTAGCTTGCACCCTACTTGAAAGGATATTTATTAGACACAAGTTGCTATCAAAGTTTCATAAATTTTAAGAGGCCAACCACTACAGGCATACATACTTACCAGCTCCTTGAATACCTGTAATACATTTGATAAGTAGCCCTGTTGAGACTTGCTACTTCTCATACCAATTTCTAACATGTTTTACTTGATTTATCCAATAACAATGTCACTACTGGTATAATATACAACTGGTAAGTACAATATGGTATACAGTGGTAAGACTACTGGAGTTACGGTATTGCTATCACGGTCTTAACCAATAGTATTGGCTGATATTTATTTCCTAGCAATATGCTAACCATTATAAGCCACACTGTAACAAAAGCTATGCAGAATTTTGTGTTCCCTGGCCTTTAATGATTCTTTTAATTAACCTGTAACACCTAAACAACAAACAAAAGTTGTATCAATGGTTGATCAAATTGACCTTTGGCCAGGGACACGACAGTACAGATAGGACTGTTTCAATAAGTAATCATTCCTACCTGATATATTGCATCTGAACAAATAAATGCATGAGGATAAAAGTTACCGTTAAGATCTTGGATCCCATTGAAATAAATACATATATGCACCAGGTCTATACATTGCAATGAGGTTTATAGCTGGCAGTTTTTGCAGTTGAAGGACATTTGGCCTTTTATCATCTCTAGTAAACAATAAAGATCAGTATCTTAATCTATACAGCTGGAATCTGGCATGTTGGATCAGGGTCTGGCAATGGAAGTTTTGGAAAATTTGTCAAAGACTTTATAGTACATGTAACAGGTACATCGAACACCCAAAATAAACTATAACAACAAGTATTAAGGGCTACTAAAAGTTTCAGAGCTTCTACACTGCTGTATACAGTGGGTAGGTCTGTGTGCACATATACAGTTACTGTAATGTTTTAGCTTCCTTCAAATTCTCTGCACGGCTACTTCGTCCAACCATTGTCCTCACACATACTGACCCACTGAAAACGTAACTTCTATGGCACAGAGGTAGAAAAAAAATGATCCAAAAACCACCACAGTTTTACAAAAAAATTAATGGCAAGTCAGCACAGTGGATACAAGCACATATGGATAAAATGTTTAAAAGTCATGCGAAACATTCACGACCACCTGCTTTAGTACGAGCTGAAGACCACTTAGGCTGTTTTTCTCTACCACAACATGGATCAATACTTAAGAGGTATTGATTACAACTGCTTCTACATTCAACAAGTAGTTGGAGAGAGAAAAAAACAAGGTTCAGGGTCATAGAAATCTAACTAAGGCAGTATATATATACTAGACAGAAACATATCGTAACACTGATATTCTATGTGCTCTAGATGTTTCTCCCTTTAAAGCCAAGATCAATAAGGAGGTCGTATTGATTACAGTGGCTTCTACAACCAATAACAAGCAATTAGAATGAGAAGCACCCTTTGTGTCAGTAGAGAGAAAGTCACCAAGTCACTAGCACCAAGATACAAGCACGTACACAATGATGCATACAAACAAAGCCAGGTACCTTCTAAGAAAGCAATTAGAGCATGACACATTAGTTTCTAATAAGATAGAGCAGTTAGGTTAGCTCAAGCCCAAGTTTTACCCAAGGCAGATAGACACAAGCGTCCACCAAAAACACCAAGGATATGAAAGTCACCTGTTTTCTTCTCTGTCTCTTTAGCTCAAGGTATTCGTTGGACAGGTTCATCCTACCCGTTGAGGAGTGAACTACCCCGGACTTCCTACCTCAATTCTGACGACCCTGAGTATCCAGAAGGCAGCAGGCCAGGCCATTTGACAACTATCTTCATGGTCAAGTTAGCACCTAGCCTTAACCACAAACAACAATGGAGCTAGGAGATCATGTTACCGCAACCTGTGTGACGAACAAAAGCACCCAAATGTGACACACTCAAATTTCTGGGACGACAACACTCAGCGGTTTGCAGATGCAGTGGGTTGTGTTTGTACGGACAAGCCTGCTTGGTTGTGATTGGTGGAGACACACATGCTCTTGGAGCCACAAGGTCAAAGGTAACATTTGCGCAAACACGTCTGGTTTGTCTATAGACATCCACCATTTATTCTGATTACTTCAGCTTCACTTCGTCATTTAAAAGTCACTGTATGATAAATCATGTATAATTGGTTGGTTTGCCAGTTGTCACAAGGTACAAATAGTGTGAAGCTAGTGTGTGCAGTAATTGACATTTTGTATGCACAGAGTGGGCGTAACCTTTGTTTTCCTGTGTGGAGGGTGACATACTAAGCTGAGGCTGCACAAAAATGGAATATTACAGTACATTATGCCTCAAATTTCTACTTCCTACAGCTTCTTGTGACTTAATCTTTGTTAGTCATTACTTACTATGGTTTAACTGTCCACATATTTACCTTTTGAGCCCTGACTATAAATATTGTGGTTTAAGTTCTAAAGTCTGAAGAAGGACTGTGTGATGTTTACACAGCCCCATAATTAGAATGTGTTGTCATTTTTCCCCCAGGCATTGCCCTGTCACATGTTACAGGGGGCGCCCCTTGTTTTCTGCAGCACACCTGAAGCTGTCATGCCTCAGCGCACACCTGAGACAACATCTCATGCACACAACCTGTCAGTCACCTTCACTGCCAACTGTCCTAACCTTCAACATGTCAAGTTATACTATAGGCAGCAGTCTGAGATGAAAACGTCCAACAGAGCAACATGTTGTCTGTGTAACGCAAACTCTGCTGTAACTGGCCCCTCTCTCCCTCTTCTAGGGGGCCGGCGGATGTTGGGCGGGCAGCTATAACTGAATATAAGCGAGATTTAATCAGGCTAAGCAACATGCTGGAGGGATAAAAATCTATTTTGGCAATTGGTGCAACTATTATGGCTTCCTTGAAGTTAGGTGCAAAGCAACAATTTGGGGCAAAAAGTCAAGTTTGCAACACAAGATATGAAAACAAGAGGTCCTGCTGCATTACCATAGACAGACATTAGGGAGATCCTAATCGTCCTCCATTTTATTGAAACCCTACATACTTAAAACCTGATATACACTTGTATGTCCTCCTTAAAGGTAGGTACATTAACAATTTTGGGAACACAGCCTAAGATAACGTAGAAATCTGACTACCACTATTTACATGCAACTTGAATCTAAAATAATCACTAACATCAAAATTTATTATTTTTTATGACACTTACAAAATGCGAACGTCAAGAATATGCTTTATACTAGTATTATAGCACCTCCATAAATTTTCAATCCTACACAAATATTCATGTGCAAAATTAGGTGCACAGATCCAATTTTTGGTTCATAAAACTTAAAAGTGCACATGTACTGTACATGCAGTCAGTATTTCCATCCCAGTACTGTTAATTCATCTTTGTTCACATCATACTGAGAGTTAAGAGTATGCAGCATCTTTGACTTTACAGATGAAATAACTGTGTATAACAATGGATATTAACAGAATGTGAGTTCAAAGTGTGATGAGATCACAGTGAGACATCAAAAAAATTAAGAACCACAGTGCTTTCTCTCATAATTCCTATTGAAAATTAAACTTCACTCCAATGGAATCCTTATAAAGATTATGTTTCTTGATTATGTTTCAAAGTTCAGTCACTTGTTCAGGCCTACCTTGTCAAAAAATCACAAAAATCCACTGAAGTCTATTGAGTCGTCACAAGGGATACATGATCATTCATCGTTTTATGGTCTGGCACATTACTATATGACAAGAAATATTGCAAAATACATTAACTAAGATGCCTTGAAACACTAGGGAGTGATTAGTCTAAATCACACTTCCCCCGAGAATATCACACTTTCATACATCAACTTTAACCTCCTGTTTATCAGTGCAATATGTTATCCCAGTCAATACTAATTAGGCATAGCATGGCTCAGAATAGATATTAAAGCTTGATGTATAAACTCGTATGTATAAAATAGTGCAATGGCTATCTTAACATCAAAGTACACAATGTTGCATGAAATTGGATATTGAAATGAGACATTTCATGTGATCTGCTCAAGATGATAACGAGTTTTCCAGACAACTGAAAAATGATTTCATTTAACAGGGATTAAATGTTAAGGGGGGGTTACCATGCCTTTTTTTTCTGTAAGGTGTAATAAACCAGTTTGATTACCCTTCTAATTCACTTAGGCATATTTGGCAGGTGGTGGAATTACAGCAGTGCATAACTAAAGGGTTTCTGAATTCCCCCGCACAATTACCCAGAATTTTGTACAATTTGTAATTTGTACTACCCCCCATGAAAACCCCCACCAGCAATTTTAGGAGTGACAAGTAAATTGGCTTGCCAAACATGCTGATGTCTATTCATATTAACTCAATGACTCTTTCTTTTTTCACTAAGGCCACACCAATTTAATTTCTTGGTTCACGGATTTTTTCATAAAAAATATGGAGCGAGAGGGCGAAATAAAAATAAAAACTGTAAAATGGTTGGGGTAAAGGTAACGGCTAATCCAAAACATAAAGAAAAAAAGTTTTCAGCTTGAAAAAAGTACAAAAACACTATTATTGTACAGTAACAGCACCTGTACCCACACTTTAAGGAGCTTATAATATAAAGGCCAATTTGCTACACCAGAAAGTTGGTGAATGGTTTCATTAATGGTGAAAATTTGCTGAGTGGTAATTTTTATTTTTTTCCCCAAAAAATAGGAGCGAGCGAATCCGTGAACCAAGAAATTAAATTGGTGTGGCCTAAGGAAGCAAATTCAAGAAAATACTCAGCTGTCAAATTTTTCCTATTTTTACAGCACTATTGACTGTTACACCCTGGGAGGTAGACTCTAGATCTAGAGTCCCTAAGATGAGCTGTCAATCATCCCGTGGTCCCTTTTCAGAAATCCCAGGAGAAATGACAGTCTTCCAAAGGCAAACCTATTTTTGGAGACATCCAATTAGAGAGTAATTAGTGTCTTTCCAGCTGATGGGATGATGGGGATGAAATGGTTCAATGGTGACATGGGGAACTTAATTATGGCCCTTTTTCGTTTGCTAGCAGTAGAGTAATTGTTGCTTTGCTTCAGCTCGCGTATTCAGCCAAGCACACCAGGTGATCCTTACACTTTAACAGTGCTGTACATCACATTACCCGATTGATAAACGATTCATGACTGTTGTAACAGTGGGCTGCTAAACTGAAGATGCCGTTTTCTGTTTCTACTCCTTTCTTACACTGTATCACAGGCAATTGATGTTATGTTATATGTAATCATTACCAGCATGGATGTCTCTTTCAAACCATGTCTCTTGCTAAGCAGTTTTAATCAAGCTTTTATTCTAGTGATTTGATTGTTAATAATATTTTATTTACTTGTATGCTGATTAGGTCATGTTGATTTGATTATATGGATGACATCCTCTGGGAACTCTAAAAACTGATGCGAGCGAGCAAATAAAAAAAGTTTGGCCCCCAAAAAAGTTGCCTTCAGTATGAAATCTAAGTGATCAGGAAGGTTGAACATAGCACTAAAAACACATAGTATGGTATGCCAACAGTTAGGTTTTACTCCTACCAAAACTGCTCACCCTCACAAATTGTGGAATGTACCTAAGTCACAATCATTATTCTGATAGTAAGGTGTGCTTCACGAACAAGAACATATGACGCCAATTACAATGATCATAATCACCCAAGAATATCAGCCAACTCAAATAAAAAGGGTAACAATTAGCATTGAATTACTAGATACAGTTGTGCATGTGTTAATTTTTTTTATTTTTGCAACAGTCCCTTAATCGCTGCTAATCACTTGAGGAAGGGGTTCCCTGATCATCCTTAATTGCCACCATTGCCAGAGAATTGCTTGGAAAATAGCTTTAACGGCATGCTTGCACCCCACTGTTTGACTGACACAAATCAATCTAGGTTAAAGCGAGGATAGCAAATAATTTTAGTATACATGTATCAAAGACACAGAAGCATAGATGTGAAGTACCTGTGAAAGATTGTCTATTGTCTTAACCCTAATTTACTTTGTGGTTTCTTTTTTTTTATACCCATATTATCATTACGATCGTTAGCAGGAAAACACTACCAAGGTTTCATATACAACCATAACATTTTTACGACATCATTTACAAGTTTGTCATTAGCAGGACTACTACCCTAGATCCAAACATTGACAACTAGTGCAAGGTCGGCTTACAGAAGATGGACGAAAAAACAAGAAAGACAACATTTTTAAAAGAAATTCCAGGATGTTTCTCTCCCAGTAATTTGCTATTCACTAAACCATTACTGAACAGGTTTTGCTATGATCTAAAACATGTGATTACCAATACAGGTTCTGCTATCACAAACCTGTAATTGAAATACTAATTTGTTCATATTTGATGTAACAGCTAATATTTTGCTCATACCTTGATGATACCTTGATGATGTCTAGGTGAAGTAGGCTGCGCCTGTGTAGTCACCCTCCTGACGATCGTGGTATCTCTTCTTACTCCAACATAAGTCCAACCTCGTTTTAAACGCGTTAACAGACTCTGCCTCTACGACCTCAGCCGGCAGCGAGTTCCAATTTTGTACTACTCGAACCGCAAACGACTGGCGACGTACCAAGGACTTTGCCAGTGGCACCGTAAGTTTGAAGCGATGCCCTCTAGTTGACTGATGTTGACTCTCGGTGAAGAAACTCTGTGCACTAACCCTCTCCCTTCCCGTGAGGAACTTAAAGACTTGTATCATATCCCCTCTGGCTCTTCTATAGTGGAGTGATGGTAGCTTCAAACTCTCCAGCCTAACACTATACGGAAAGGACTTGAGTGTCATAAGTTGTAAAGCTGTAAGAAGGTACTTAGAATGTGTACATGTATGATGGATATTGGACCCCCATACACTGCCTCAGATGGACTAACCCAGCTGACCTAGGCTAGAGCTGTCAACCTTGGCAGTTGTTAAACCCGATGTTCAATGTCAGGTGCCAACTGGAGCAGTAAATCAGCACCACTGGACTGTTTCCTAGGCATCAGGTTACCCTGTTTTCCCAATGTACACCAGGGCAAGATCAACTTCATCACTTGTACCCTAGACACATTTCTTCATTTTTTCAATGACATACCTAAATAACACTAGTTCACCTTTATCCGCGGGGTGACCTATATCCCTTGTTTATAGGGTATCGTTTGCAGGATATTTTGGGATGGATATCAAGTTGACAAACAGTGGTTTCTGGCAATATCTTCAAAATACTGCAGTTTGAAACCGCCATCCGTTGACTTGATAACCCCAAATACCCCTTTTCTTAAAATACTTCAGATATAGGTTATCCCTCGGATAACAGTGAGCTAATGTTAGCATTGTGCTATACAAAGAGAACATTCAAGTTATGAAAAGTGTATCACTCAAAATATAAAATACATATGCTATGACACCAAATACTGGTCTTGCAGCAGTCATATATATAATTCTATGGCCTCCTTCTGTCAATATTGACCATGGTAAAATCCTAACTGATATCAGCCTTACAGCGTTGGTTGAGGCTAAACAGTCCTATAGCTGAATGGCAGTCTCTGCCACATAGGGCACATTGTAAGCTGACTTAGGTCAGTTCTTTTCGCATAGAAAATAATGAGAAAATGACTTGACCCTTATAAATTATCACCTGCTTTGACATAATTATATACTAGATGGACATATTTCAGCTGGCAGGAAAGGTGACCTTATTATGTGTATGTGTAAGTGATATTTATAGTTCTCCTTGGCCTGGATATTTTGTAGGTCAACCTAAATGCCAACAAACTTTTGTCAGGAAGCAGGAATATGATTCATTTGAATACTTGCCTTATCTAATGATCAATAATTTAATGAATATGACAGTTGACATAAACTGGTTCTGTATATCAGGTTGTTCACTTTACAGATGTAGCTGTAATGTAGCTGTACTGTTGAGGTATTGTACTACCAGGGCTGCCTCTGGCTTTAGATTTTTTTTCCATATCCCACTCACTGTTTTGGAGCCCATGTTGTTCTTTTCATTTTCTTAGTTTTCCTTCGCTCCATTCTATTTATTATCTGTTGTTAAATCAATTATTAGAACTATAGCCCATGTAGCTGATTTTCGTTGTTGAATTTAATTTTTTATGCTTACGAAATCACATTTTCATCAGGTTCATGTAACAAAGATTTTTGGATGGACAGTCACTGTGGGGAAATTTTTGTCTAAATTTCCCTCTTTTCATCCATGGATGGGTCCTGGAGCCCAAAGGGGACATTGAACAGTTCTTGTGAAATCCTCAATGTGAAGTACCTTATTTGTTATTCATCTCTTTACACACTGCTAGCACCTTAATACCTCATCCATGCTCAACTCCAGCTACATGAAAATGGATTATAAGGATACAGAGCTTCAAGCTTCAATCCATCATGGCTACAAGAACAGATAAGACAGCATATAGCAAACCAAAAAGCATCCTATCCCTTTCAGACCAAGCTGATACATGTCTGACATACAAGTTGAAAGGCACATCAGATAATGTCCATTTGGTGAAGTGATGAAATGGAAATTGCTAACCAATGACCAGTTCTCATATCCAAACATATTGAGGTCATCCGTAAGTCAGGCGCTCTTTTCACAACGGGACTGCGTTAGCTTTTATCATGACAGTGAACTTCACTCTGTGACAAGTGATAAATCATGTAAGTAAGACCATTTTGACTCAAGCCCTCTAGGTCTCCGCAGTGCTAGCACTATAGTATACCTCAGGAGTATGATCTACTATGAATCTATGATGTATGTTGGCAGACTGGGCAGCTGGCAGCTAGACAGAACATGCCCCTGGGAAATCGCAAACTTGAAGCAGAATAATCCTATAAACCAGAGCACGAGCCTACTTTACGGATTTGTATGTTAGTACTTCAACTGACCTTTGCAATGTAACAATTCTTTTCAGCATCTTTGTAATTACTCAGAACTTCTTAGGTCTTAAGGAATGCAAAGGCATAATTTTGATACTCCACATTGAAGAGTACTATATATTCTGGTATTGAGCAATCTCTCTCACTCTTTTGGCAAACTGAAATGGGGCGTAATGCTTTGCGGATAGCTGATAGTGCAATATACAGCCTATGACTTAGAATTATTCATATCGTGGTAAGTATTTTGCCTACATTGCTGACAATTTCAGATATTAGGAATTGAACAAACTGCAATCCCCTCCCAATCAAATATTTACATTTGCGTCATTGCTGACAACTTCTAATAAAACCATTGACACCACTCGGATGTCTTAAGAAAAGATAAAGATGTGAATTGTGATTCAAGATTTCATTTTTCAGCAGCAAGAGGAAGACATTTCATCTAAGCCTTGCAATAAAGGCAGGACAGCACAAATTGCTTTCCAGCAGCACTAACAATTCTGGCAAAAGTACCAATTGACTCCTGCCCAACCGATAAAACAAATCTCTGCTTTATGGAAAGTAAACTAGAGTTGCTTCATTACAGTATAATAAACTGTCACTTATGACACTATAACATGCAGTTTTACCTTAACTTACAGCCTAATCAGATCAATAAAGCTCTTTCATCACCAGGCAATGGCAGGTTTTATTACCAGTTAATAAAATGGTCTCTCATACCACAACAACATAATCCAAATAGCTAACCCTTCTTCACTTAAAACTATCATAACCATCTATCTCTTCCTTAGAGACCTTGGGAAATGTGAAAAAAGGCAGTTGGCCACAATGTCAAATAACACTTTCCTGAAGATAAGTATGGGCTTCAATCCAAGGGTTTGCCATACTTTTAATACCACCAAGTCCTAGATGTCTGCAAAAGACAACAATCATGTCCATTAGGATGTGAATGCAGCAAAACAGCAACTGTTTGAACCGAGTGAGTGATAAAATAAAGTGGAAGTCACACTGAGTCAACATCAATCTTTATGGCAGTCACGGTGGGTTTTTTTCTTCTATATGAATACGTATATGGGAATGCGCACCGTCTTTTAATTGAGAACGTAGTAAAGCAAAGGTTATTCAGTATGACCAATGTGTATTTTGTATTATGGTAAAATAACAAAGATTTCTATTCTAACTAAATTTTCCCAATGAAAATAGCTGTCTTTCATCATCCATAATCTAATGGAATTAACTTAAGAAATGAAGAAAAGTGACAAGAAATGCATACCAAGTATGCATTTATTGTCACTTGACTCACAACATTAATTCTACTGAAGGACTCCATTGATTCTACTGAAGGACGAGGTGCAGTTTGGAAATGTTTGAAGTGATACATTAGGTGTTATTGATTACCTCATCCTCCGCTGCCCAGCTGTCCTAAAAATGTGTCAATCACCTGGAGTTACCTCAAGGCTAAATCACAGTCCACCAATGCCAAAGTCAGGGGCATCCCAAAGTCAAACAACATGTCCCCTAGCAAATGTATCAGTTCAACATACGTGCTGACCAGGGCTCTAGCCAGCATCCGTTTTTCCGTCAATTGACAGAAATTTACTGCGTCTGACGGAAAAATTTTAAAAGCAATCCGTCAACCTTGACGGACAAAAATCCTAGGTGGAAGCTACAGGCGGCTTGGGGACGCTGTCCACGGCTGTAACAGCCACACACTGTTTGTTTTGCTATTGTTATGATTGTTGACAATGTGTGTCGGCGCTCTTTCGCATACGATAATCTCATTAAAACCGGTTTTTCAAGGTCTCAATGGTAACATTTACTACTTTGTAGTGTCATAGGGAAAATTAATTTTCGCGATTTTCACGACGATTGGAATTGGCTGACGGAAAAAAAATTCGAGCTGGCTAAAGCCCTGGTGCTGACCATAATAGTAGACAGCTGGGCCTAAAATGGGTATTTCCTGTTCCATAAATGTGTTTAAGATGTAGTAAATCATAAAATTAAAATAGTGATATATAGAAAACCCTTCTATTAGTACCAAAGTCAAACAATGTGTCACCTAGAAAATATATTGTAAATGCATTTAAGTTCGCAGAGATTTAATTTCGCGGTAGCAAGAAAATTGACTGTTTGCGGTGATTTTAATTTCGCGGTAGCACCATGCACTGTAGTCTCTTACTGCCATGGAAAATGTTGGCGGTTGTTTTAAATTCACGGTGAAGCGGCCGCCGCGAAAAACACAAATATTAAACCACCGCGAAAGTTTCTGCATTTACAGTATCAGTTCAACATACGTACTGACCTTAATAGTAGACAGCTGGGCCTAAAATGGGGATTTCCTGTTTCATAAATGTGTGTAAAACTGTAAATCATAAAATAGTGAAATATAGAAAACCCTTCTATTATACGAATGTAGTTCTAGGACATAGCAAATCAAAGTAGCCCTGCACAAATTGGTTGTAAAATAAAATCATGGTAATCCAATAGAGGTAGGTATCATAAAAATAGTTAACCATTACCAAATGCACACTTCTAAACGTCTCAGAAAAATAGTAGGGGACTTCACTGGTAAGTATATGTTGCAGGTACAATAAAAAAATTAAGATGTGCTTCTGATATCAACAAAAGGTTCAAGTGGTCAATCAACTTCTGCTACCCCAATTATTGAAAGTTTCAATTGGCAAACTGAAAGAGACAACACATAATACTGAAATTATAATCATCAACAAAGTGAGACATAACAACAGCAAACTAGCACAGTGACCAAATCAATGTTTATACAGAATTCCGGCATGGTCCTAGAATTCTGAATATAACAGCAAAACGCCCTACTAGTACTAGTAGATAAATAGAGGTCGATCAATAATACACAACTAAGGCCCACTTTTCTCGACATCCGCAATATTGGGACAGTGATGTGGCAGATTGGTAGCCTGTGCTCTAACCTTATGTCTCACTTCAGAATGTCATAGGCCTTTTCCTTCTGTCATTTCTTTTTTTGTGTGACATGCACTCCTGTGCTATACTAGTATGCTCATATTTCTGAACCATGACCTCCCAATATCGCAAACTCAACATACAGTTTGGCTTCACAAAATCACTGAAGCTGTAGGCCGGGAAGTACCACTGAGGTATAGCACAAGCACTTAGTAGCTGTTATGGGGTATGCTATCTCGATCGAGTATAACCTGATGATGATGTGGGGATGGTCGTGGTATCGGGAATAATAAACCCTTCAACTACAAAAATGTCTCTTCCCATCCACAGCAGTCCTAATATCATGAAATTCGTACGATGTAATATGGGCTCTATAATCTATATACATGTACATTAGAAGTTCACTGCTTGCAATTGGCATTGATGCAGGCTCTGATAAGCCACAAGGCTTAATAGGAATTCTTGTCACAACATCTTGCATGGAGGATATAGGTGGAGCCAAAGTGTTCCAGAAAACCTTGGACGCCTGCCAGCAAGATCAGCACAAACAGTTGTTCTGAACTATAGCTAAAGGCTGAAACCATCACTTCACTGTCTGTCAGCATCTATCCTCAGGACTACAGAAAGCTGATACTGCAGAAATGTGCCACATGTTTACCACAAAGTACTAGACATAATGGTGCAATGGTGCTGTAACAGTTGCTTTCTTAGCACCAGCAAAATAAGAACTTCTCTAATTGTCCCTTTGTTGTAATGTCCAACAAAGGGGACAATTACAGAAGTACTTATTTTGCTGGGCCGTCACAAATTTGTTGCCTTATTGGCATAAAGACACATGCTAAGAAATACTTCATATCCAGTTGCTGTTACAGTATACACAAAGTTCTCGCATCAGTGGCAAGAATCATCATTGAAAGGTATCTCAGGAAATTTTCAAACCTGAAAAAAGACATTTGACATCAGTGAAGCTAATCAATTATTTAAGACATATAAATTTTGATGGTTGAAAAGCCATCAATTGCAATCTCCAATAAGTTCATGTTGAATCAGATGTTTGATCCTTCAGAATGCTGTTTGCTACAATGTCTATGCTGCTGATTTTGTTTAAAGCTATTTTTGCTACTTTTTAGTTTGTGACATTTCGTGACATTTCCCTTTGAATGCCAAGAATACTAAATACTGATGTGTCCTATTAGAACTACACGGATAAAAATTACTCTCTTTGTCCAAGAATACCCATCCTATCAGTCCAAGAAAAACAAGAAAATGTTTTAGAAAGGCTATGATTTAAGGTAACAGCAGCCAACCCTTCCAGAGTAAACAAGCTGTTGCCAAATGCTGCAACAGCTAGGAGCCAGTTACTAGGCAATTACACAAAAAGGGATCCTATCAGAAATATCTGTCACATTGCAGGGCTCGAAATACTGGGTGCATGTGCACCCAGGTGCACCAAAAATTGGAGCTGTGCACCCAATTATTTTCTGTGGGTGCACAGGGTGCACCCAAATATTTTCTTAGGTTTATGTATGTAAAGATATCAAAGTCTACTAGTATACATCATATTCTTGACATCTAATGTGTTAGAAATAGAAAGATGTTAATGTACGCCTTCGGTGCACCCTAATTTTCCCCCGGAAACTAAGCTCAAAGTTCAAAATTCGCCGATTCCAGCCTTCACAAGTGTTAAAAAGATAATACAAATGTCTGTCATGTTACTTGTTTAAGAATTTGATAGCTTGTAACTAAGTTTTATTATTAGGTTTACTTATATTTTAAGTGGTGCACCCAAAAATATTTTGGTGCACCCAATTTTTTAAGCTGGGTGCACCAGTGCACCCAATCCCAAAAATGAATTTCGAGCCCTGCATTGTAAATCTATATACTCTCTCACTTCAGAACAACTTGGTTTACATCGGGTGAGTATTTCGTCTGGACATCTAGACGTCATGATAAAAACAAGCCAACTGTTTGTAAACCAATGAGAAGTTGTACTGCAAGAATGATAAATGCCCTCAAATTCACTGCCAAGAAAAGTTACAACATCCTTTTCTGGACATACATGTGGAAACCAAACCCTGGAGTGGCATTTCAGTTTCAAGCAACAGACAGACGCTGTCATTCTATATGCTTTTCCGAGAGTGTGGGACAAAACGTGCTGCCACTGAGTATCATCTTCCATTCTCTACAAGCTGCCATGGACTAGTCCCCAAGGATAAAATGTCATGGTAACTCCTTAAACAAAACCCTCTTAGAACATTTGACCTACCTTCAGATAAGTCTCTTACGCCTGGAGGTATAAACTGTAGCAAATATGATCCTTCAGTCATATCTTACATGTTGCAGATTATTACCTCGGCTCCAACAGTGATAGACGATAAACCTGCTTTATATCCTTAGTTACTGGCCGACATCCAGAACAAGATCATTGTCGTGACATGAACTTCAAACATCCCCCTCCTGAGCGGTGTTCTGGGGTGACTCAATGACAACAACCTGACCTCTCAGCTCCTATCAAAAGAACCAGAGCATAAACTGACTTCCCCTCCTTAATTACAGCCCACAGCAAGTGTCCCACTTTTACTGACTTGAAAGCACATGTATGAGAGAAACTTTCACCAATGTATCCCATCACTAGTGTGTGGAACAAATTGTTACAAGTTATTCCAACCCAAGCACGTACACACTTTGCTTGAGCAGCCAGGCCAAGAGCAGTACAAGGCTCCTTCTGTTCAATAAAGCATGCCAGGACCCACGCTGCCAAACAATGTACAACAAAAACAACATTATCTCCTACCTGAGCAGCCCTAAAACTGGGGCACTCCAGGGGAATACAAGACAGAAAGTCCCTGAGGACGACAGAGCTTACCAGAGACTTGCGTTCTCGTCTCCACATGGCGGCTGCTAGCGACGACACATCCAGAAACAATAATGAGATTCTCAGTGTCCAACCACAGTTTAAACTTGTGGTTCAGCAGCCCACAAACATCCAGAACTCACTCCTGAAACCACCAACAACCCAACTGACCTTATCACCTTTCATATGCAAATCTAATAAGGGAGAGACCACAGGCACGATGGGGATGTTCCATTATGTAGTGCACTAGTAGTATTATACGCGTCATCTTACCATAGCTCATCTTACTCTTCACGACTATGAACGCAGTTAATCAATCAAAATCCTTATAGAACAAAGATGTAGAGGATTACTTATGTAAGTAACATCTTTCTAAGACTGTAGCCACCCCTGAAATTTGGACTGTTCCATCCAGTTGTTTGTATCAGCTCCCAGGGGTGCCTGCCTTGAGGGGAAACAAGGTACACGCCCCCTACAAGCTGCCATGTGCACAGTGTTTACATCTATGGAGGCATGCTTGCTGCAAAACAAAGCCTGCATGCCCCCACCCTAAAGCAAGGCCAGTGGACCAAATCAATGTGATATTCACTGCTCAGGGCCGGACAGTGCATAATGTAGCTCCGGAGGCAAGGCAGCCAAGGTTGGCAAACAGCTAGCAGCAAGGCTGGGAAATAGGGACCGTCTCAATGATTCATGTATGATTGTAGGTGAAATTGGTTTGTTTTGATCATATGAGTTGTGGTTTGCTCTTTGAAGGAACACAAAGAAGGATCAAAATATTATCTTAACTTTGGCACAAACTTAAAAACTAACCTTATAACGTATACATTACTGTCTATATGCAGTTTGTCTTGTGACAGCTACTGTAGAAATTCTAACATAAAAGTCTTAATTTCCAATTACCCCTCTCAACTCTTCTTTAACTTCTTATTAACTCTAAAAATATTGATGGTTACCAATCTTACATAACAGTAAGAATATGGACTTCCCATAGAAGAATTTAGAACTATTGATATTGACACTTCAGAGCAAATAAATGCGGCCAAACATTGTAAAGGTGGTAAAGTCTGTTGTGTCCTGGACCATAACAATATTATCATTTGCATATGTCAACACTTTGGGACTGACACTATCATTCAAAGTCAAACAGCGTGTACTTATAAATATTGACCGAGGTGTGTAGTACTAATACATGGCTTAGTGCAATATATATGCCAAGGACGTACCAAAGTTCTTATTGACAACATCCTGTCCTTGAAGGTCGGTCAGGTGAATAACAAAGTCAGGTTACAGGTGATTTTGGAATTTGGATGGAAACAAACTTGTGTATACATACAGACATGTACCATTCACCTTAAGCATGCTATATTGGCCTTATTTATTCCTTGTAAGTTTAAGTGTTCCCAGCATTTGTTATTTGGTCAGTTTATTTGTTTGCTTGTTACTTGGTAAGTTGGTCAATGATTCTACCCATAATTCTGATCTTGACCAGAGATTACAAGATAGGAGAACCCTCCTAGCAGCACCCTTCCGAACTGCAGTGCACTTTGGAATAAGGTCAGATTGAAAAATAGGATTTGCAGTTTTTTTTAGGAAAAAAACACTGTCCTAGCACCATTTGCCCATGATACATGTGAATAATGTATAAGAAGAAAGTTAGCATTCTGGGCAGTGGGCACAGTATTCTTTCACTACATAAAACCATAATTGCTGTACTAAATCCCTGTAAACAATGAGGTCATCACAACTTGCAGCAGAAACAAAGTTTCAGTTACAGAGGAGATGTATCCCTACAAAGGTTGACTTTTGAAACCAAACCTGTGTTCTTAATGTGATTAGTAAGCAGGAAGAATGGACATCTGAAATTAAGTTTATCTTAAGCAAGTTAAGGTTAAAGGTTACGATGCTCCAGTGTCAGCCCTTTGTGGTGTACTCACCTTGCCACTAATTACAAGCTAAGGTATGTGCCACAACACACACAAAAGGTCACTCATACAACATCACCAAAGTGTACAACTTTAAATTATAGACATCTTTCAATCAAATCATACTTAGGACAGTTGACCTGTTTTCAGCTGGAAATATCTTACCAGCCTGTGTAATGTACTAGTACATGTACCTACTTCTGGGCATATAGTCCTAATGTTAAAGTTCATTTACTAATAGAAGGAACATTAGGCATAAAAATGTGTGCAGGATGTAAAAATACATCATAGGGCTGATCCCTCATGAATATTCATGTTTTGACTGCGGAAAGGTCAGACTTGTTTACCTGTCCTAGTTTTATATCTTTCAAGGTCAAAATAAATAAAGTTGAAGTTTTCCACATTGGCTGTGTCCTTGGCCCCCTTCTGTTTTGCCTCTAGCTTGTTTTGATGATAAGAAGGCTAAATCCTACTTAAACTTTTATCCAAATCACCAATCCAGTAACTATAGTGTTAAACCAGTGCTGTTCTTTCTAGTTTATTGCATTCACCCCATTACATGTAGTTGCACCCCAAGGCTTGAAGCAACTGTCAGTGGACATACATGTACAGTACATTAGCCAATATTTTATGGAATAGCATAATATCTGGGTTAACATTTAACTTCTTACAAAAAGAATACACTTGTTACTACATGTACAGAATCATACAAAAAGTAACATAATCAACACTTTATAACTAAACAGTATATATACTTTTTTCATATTCGCTTTTTTGTCCATGACAAAAACAATCATAATCTAGTACCATCACGGTCTAACTGCTGAGTTTCGGATTCTGTGCCAAGAAACTCTGCTGTCCAGGGTTGTAACTGGCCCCTTTTGGGAGGCTGGATGTTGGGCAGGCTGCTATAAGCAAGATTTAATCAGGCTAGTGCCGATGGTGTCTTGGACAATTCCTTCCTTCAAAACAGGTGGAGGCAGTCTTCACAAGTTTACATGTGTGCACAAGTCCCTAATCTAATGATCCCCTCTCTTCCCTTGTTAGCCTATAGCTAACTGACCCAATTCTAACCATACCCTTCCTAAGGCCTTCCTAATGCTGCAAACGAGCTTGTTAAAACATCTGGCTACTGTACATAGGGAAATATTTGCACTGATTTTATGTGCAGTTTTCGTGGTAAGCTCTCATCACATCTCAACACACCACACATCTGCTCTATCTTGTAATGCATTACTAAAGAAGTTATTTCCAAGTTGCAAACTTGAAACCTTTCTGAGCTACTACCGGTATTGCAAAATAAAAAAGTCCTCGCAAATTTCCTACATGCGAAAGACAACGGAAAAATCCTGCTAGTGGATGTAACATAGAAAGTTCAGACTAAAATTGCATACTCTAAGTAACAACTGAGTTGCAAACTTTATTGATTATTGAATTGACCCATTTCGTTCTCCATACGGACATTTCGTGGTGGCTGAGCAAAATGACCTTGGTCAATGTCATCCCATTGTCATATTGATATTAATGCCGCCTCAATTTTCTGCATGATTTTCCATATTAAAAACTCTGTGGGGAGGAAGAGACATGCTTCAATGATAGGAAGGCAGAGTAAACCCATCCAAACTAAATAAATATGCATTTGTCATAGCATACTGAGTGGGAAACTGCCAGTTAGCACTTTCAAACTACTTTGTAGCTCTGTCACGAGTCTGTGTACATCCTTCCTATGATACTTGAATCTAACTATATGAAATGAAGACAATTGAATACTTTTAATGACAGAGAGCATCTGCGAGTTAAAATATTCCTGTTCTGCCATTGACTTCAGCATTGATCAGTGTAATATAATGTCTCTTATTTGTTTTACTTGTCACCCAGCTCTGTATTTACCCAGCACACTATTATCATCTCTAATACTGGATAGGCTAATGCACAATAAAGTATTAAGAGTAAAAGATGAATAATTTACAATGTGAGCGACTTCTAGGGGATGTAAGTTCAAGGCCGGATAGACAGTACTAGTACCCTGCTGGTCATTACTATTAATATTTTCTATGGTATGTGATTTACGATGTTCTATTCTGTCCTGTTATGTATGTTATACAACAGCCAAAACCAACCAACGTTTATCCCATAACGTTATAGTTCATTACTACATGATTTGTCCTGTATCCCCACAGGTAACTGCAGGCCAAATGACATGATTTATGATTAATGTTACAGTAAAATCAGAATTGGTCCCGCAGGATTGAACTGGAGGTATCCAATCATCAGTGACCTTCAGATCAGGAAGGTCGTTCAATGTCACAGCCCACAGGTAGAGAGGACGTGTAATGAGTACTCAATGGCGACCTGATGACAAAAGCTATTAGATGTACAATTTACATTTGTGCAGTATGAATGTCCTTGTCTTGTGTAGCCAGTCCAGGGAGTTGAAAGCATGTTCTATAAATTTTTGCTGTGTATGAATAAGTTATGAACAAGGAAACATTTAATAAGTATTTTAAGTCTCTGGGGGGAAGATTTGATTATATAAATAGTCTATATATAGTTTGTAATTAGTGAAAAAGAAATGACCAGCTTTGCCTATATCCAAGAATCTTAACTAAGAGAGCTCAGAGTTATAAACTTATTATAGCCCATAATGATTTGACTTTGAACCACAAGCATCCTTGATTGATGTCAAATCAGACTGTAATATCATACCATGTACCAATCAGGAATCTCTCATGATCTTCAGTGCTGTCAGTAGCTATCTAGATGGCATTTTGTTCACAACACTCAATACTTGAATAGTCTATTTTTGTACAAAATTGTCTGACACAAACAATTTGAAATTTGATTATGTACTGTAGGTAAAATTAGAATCCTATATAGCTACCCTTCATCCTTCTTTCAATTCATCAGCAATAGTAATTAGTGGTATTATTTATGAGACGAATGATGTATAGTCTTGTAGATGGTATTTTGAGTCCTTGTCAGTTTACCTTGGTCCATACACACAAATCATCACCAATTGAGAGTGAGACAATGTAACAAGAATTTTGGCTATAGTATCATATTACCTTCAAGTTCAACAGGAAAACATGGTTGGCTTTCTGCCTATGGTTCGATAACGACACAGGAACATAACAATTTGAACTGACAGCACGCACACAAATTTGGACCTGAATTATCGATACATAACATTACATCTATTGATCTAGATACTGATTTCAGTGATGCTACCAAATATCAAAATTTAGAACAGACCATCCGCTATCAACACATACTTATTAGATATTCCTATATTTTTAGAAAGAATATAAGAAAATTCACAACAATCAAGTGATGTGTAGGAATCGCAATTGCGTAACCTGATTGCCTACGATAGTACATTTGTAAGACAACACCAACTTCAACGAGGTACATGTACACATGACCAATGGGGTAACGCCACACCAGCGCGATCTGGCAACATTCTACCTTCAACCTGACTTCCCCAGCTGCTATGTAGGATCTCAGCCCTCAGTGATCCCTAAGCCTGACCTCAACCATCCCTGGCATGTCAACATCTCCCCGCTACCCTACATATGGTGACACTGTCATCCTGATGAGGTGCTCTCCCTAACCCCCGAGGGACTTACCTTGGTTTTGTACCCTCTTACCCGCTTCAGACGGTAACTCCTCAACTTCTCAATCTGACGCGTCATGTTCAGTTATATCCGAGCTTGGTTATTTCTGAGTACCGCAGCGCGATAGCGTGGCGACGTAGCTAGGTCATCCCTGAGACGAAAAGGACGCAGGTCCCGTTCAATAACAAATTTTGAGATTAGTGGAAGTTAGATATACCCCCATATAAACCCCACATGTAACCTGATCCAATTTGGACACTCCCCCTTTAACTGCCTGGGCTGGGTAAAAGATGCGTCAAACGCAAACAACTGTTGCTTCGTGGATACAACCAACCAGCTAATAGTGCCACTAGTAAGAGTCATTCAAATTTACTCACAACACTTCAAAACATGTTGATACTTAAAATCTATGGTTACATGTCATCTGTTTTGATGTTAAGAGGCTGATCTCCCCCGTCAAAACTTGGAATAATCCAACAACAGATCCTATTACATCCATCAGCAGAAAATGTCACTTTGAACAATAAGTATGAGCAGAATTCAGGTTGTACCATCCGACTACAACATAGGGGGGTAATGCTGCTGCAACCATTTATTTCTTAACAATACATCTTTACCACTCATCTTGAGACTATTAGATATAATTGACATACAAAAACTGCAAAAGATTACCAAAATTACTGTTTTTTACTTGTGAAAATACCCATCTACAATTGAAGTCAATAAAATTAAACAACCTTCACATTGTACAAGTTGGAACCAACCACTTAGCACCAAGCTCGGAGTGCCTTTAGCAGTACTCTAAACCTACCAATTGCTGGCGGCAAATGTCGAGTATTAGAAAGGCTTTCAAGGCACAACCCTAACAGCTTTAATGCTGATGACCTGATTACTACATTAGGTAGCTACAGGTGGCATGTCACGACAGCTAATGGATTTACAGGATGATGGGAATTTTTTGTGGTCAGAATTTCTGTCAAAGTTCATTTAGGATCACAGGAGCATACCATGCTGCAGTGCCACCTGTTGGCAACCAAGAAAACTGCAGCTATTTCTTCTTTCAAGAGGAATATGCACAGCCTGTGGTTCAACAGGATATAAATCATTAAACATGAGATGCCTGCTATTAGATAATGTAGGACATAAATTCTGATTTAAGTACTAGAACATATATGTACAGCTTCCCTATTAGATAATTTGTTTATTGATAATTTGCCAACTTAGTTAGGTCCAACATGTACAATCGAATCAATAGGTTTTTGCTAATAAGAAAATTTTGTAGCAATAGCTGCATCAAGTTGCTGTTGGAATAGTAATGTTAGTTCACCTCTCTCTAGGAGTAACCTATATTCGTTGTGTGGCTAAACAGGGTATCCGGGGATATCAAGTCGATAAACGGTAGTTTCAAATTGTGATATTTTCAATTGCAGAGGGACTAAATACATTGTTCTTATAAAGAACGGATAAAGGTTACCCTACGGATAACTGGCGTTAAAGGCTCAGTTATAACTGTTGACCTCTATTCAAACTGCGGCTTCAATCAATAAAGGTCAAAAGCAAACAAAGATGTTTTTTCTGAGGGACTTACAGGTCATTGACCCTTTGGTGTGACAGAAGGTCTAGCAATTTACGTCAGCTTTATTTTTTAGGAGGGTGCTCAAAGTTTAAAAAGCGTTTTCGCACGCTGTGACACCAGGTTCGAAAACAAGTGTTGAGTTTTCACAAACGTATCATAGGATATCTCGAAAGGTATACCGTATGTCATGTAACAGTAGTCATTTTGGAACAGGTGAAACTCAGGAATTATAGTATTTCTTACATACTGTGGCATAAAGTTACATACTTGTCAAAAGACTGGGAAGTGAAGACACCTTTTTGAAAGGTAGCCATGAAGCAAAGCAAACAGAAGCTAGAAACAACAACTTAATGGTGACATCGTGGGAAAAGATCAATTGCCTAAAACAACGCAGTCTACTCTACTACTACAGACACCTGGGATAGTCAGGGCGCATTTCCTTGCAAAGTACGCTGTCAAATTATGGGGGAAATGCCTTCAATTTTGGAGACCTATTTTCTTTTCCAATTTGAAAACAAATGTTGCCTATTGCCAGCTTTTTGTTGGTTTCGGGCAACTTGCCAGAAAAAAAAAGGATAAAGTCTGCATAGAACTTCTACTCACCTAACCACTTAGAACTCATGGGTACCTCTCTTTAATAGTCTTACTGTTTATACCAGTGGCTTGTCTCTTTGTTAAAGACCACTCCACTGTTTCTGGAGGGTCTGCCATTCATACGGTATAGACTTGTCCGGATTGGCTTTTATCGTCTCCGCCACTCGGTAGGTTCCCCAAAACAAACACTTAACACACCTTCTATCAAAGCTTTCACAGCTACTGGAGAAACTTTCCTGGCCCGTATCCGCTACCTTCAGAAAATGGTCTGGTACACAAGTTATAAGGAAAGGGAAAAATGTAACCGTAGACCGCTGAAAGGGAGTTAAACTTTAAGCCAATAATTGTTATTTTTACCATAATTCTACTTGAAAGGCAACATCTAAATCAGAAAATATCTGGAACTTTAGCCAATATCTCAATTCAAGTATCCTACAGTCAATAACATCATACAATGTTATTCAATCTACAGGTTATAATGTTTTTACCCTCATTATCTTAAATCTCAGGGTTGTCAATATGTCTGAAGTCTGTATGTATAGCACATAAAAGCCCTTTGAAATTGAATTGCACTGACTGTGATAAAGTGGATTTCTCTGACAGTTGGAGTGATTGATGATGTGAAAATGAACATACAGGCTGCGGTAAACAAGTGAGTGAGTTTGGTCACGTAGCACATGTATGAGGTGAATACTAGTTTGAAATATTTGGACGTCTGCTTCAAATCCACACCACAGAACAATAGTGGTTTGTTGGCTTTGCTTCCTATGACAGAGACCCTGTATCACATCCCTTAACTATAGTTAAAACTACATTATCCAGTACTTCTTTGTGGGTCAGTAAGCCTTTTATGTAGCCAAGCTTTATCTGATGAATGTAATAAGGCATTACAATAAGACAGTCACCCATACCATCTCCATAAGCGTTGTCATCCGTCCAAACAAGGAAAAACAACAAGTATACATGTGACTATGGAAATAAATCCAATAACTGTCCTATGCATGTGACCACCATGATTTATCATAAGACTGTGCTCACTTCCGATTTCCTATCCCGACATAAATGATAAACAACTTCTCTCTACAAGTGCACCTGTTGTGACTAGTCTTACCTTACGGCACGGCATCGGTGACGAGTTCGGCGACACTAACGGCGACTCACGAGGCGAGGACCTCGGAGTCAAGCGGTCCAGATTCCTCCGGAAGGACGGAGGCGTCCATGTCTCCAGCATCTTCCTCATGGCTCCAGAACGGACTTCCCTCTGTCACTCACACCACTGGGGCCGACCTTTCACCCTGAATCTGATACCCACTAGTGTCTGTAAAGTAGGGGACCCTCACATACCCAGCCACGCAACAACATGTGCTCTGTATGGCCTTAATGGGCTTAGAGGTCTCCTCAGATCACAGGCAGGGAAGGGATAAAATTAGACAGTCCCTATAGGGTTCATGGCCTACAGAAGTGTAATCCGTTCCATTGCCAGGAATGTGTTAACACTATATAACACTAGAAGAACAAGGTAGACAGAAAGATGTAGACGTGTACTTGGGAAGACTAGTCCATTTGTTTAGCAGGGTAAGTATTGAGGAACATGTAGAGAGTGCAATTTTATTGCATACCAGTCTACATGCTGACATCTTGTGGTTTATCGCTCTATGTCA
>NC_049988.1:10331026-10353553 GCF_000003815.2 Branchiostoma floridae | reverse complement strand
TTACGAGTATAGTTGGAACATCCAGGACGTGACTTTTCCCTTTAATTGTACTCACTGCATAAGAAGCAGGCAGGCTGAAGTTCACAACTACAGCAGGGCTGAGTAAACAGTAGCACACTTGGACCTTTGTCCTTTCTGCAGCCCCTTTTATACCCTGCCAATCACATTGCATTCGCATTTGGCCGATCTCAATCTCGTACATTGATAACCCAAATCTAACGCCGTGACTCTAATGAGAAAGAAACATTTTGATAGTGATGCCAAGGTGGATAAACGTGGCACTGCATGTGATTTTAGCATGTCATTGAGATGCTGGTAATAACTGCAGACTTACATGTACATATATGAAGGGATGGCAATACAGTCAAACCTGTACAACTGCAAGTGACGACCTCTACATACATGTATGTACGGATCACCTAGCCAATGTGATCACTTGTTGATGGACCCTTAGATAATATTTCCCATTGTCACAAACATAAGTAAGAAACCTGTCTATAGTGACCACCTGTCCACATATACCACATTCTATCAGTCCCCTGAGTGGTCCTCTTTGGCAGTTTTGACTCTAACTTAAAGTTTGCTCCTGATAAAATTTTTCTCTGTTCTCTGACATGCTGAACATCATAAAGCAAAATTGTAGCCAACAACCATGGAAATTTATTGTAGGAGCTTTAGAGAGACTTTTAATACCTCATTGAATTTAGCTTGTTGTCATAAATGCACTAATCTTATTTATATTAGCTTGGGAATTTAACTTAGATATTTTAGTCATGTTATATAAACCAAAAAGCCTGAACATTGTCAGGGAAAATTTAACTGTTACCTGTATTACTGACATTGGGACACGGCAAATAAGACAAATCAAAGTGCTCCATTCTTAATTCTAAATATGGAGTGTATCACGAATCAGGTCTACGCTGGTGCCAGGTGCAACAGGTTTAACGACCAATTACGAATATAACATCAAGCCAATTATTTTACTTCACTAACAACAAACAAAGCTGTTCTTGGTCAATACTAAATGTAGCAACCATATGTAGGCTGGAGGAAGAGGACATAGCATTTAACATCAGTATGCTACTCCAGGGTTATTGGGATATTGTCGTCGGGAAGCTGGTTGCATTCTGCTATCTTATAATCGATTCAAATTAACCATACAGTAAAGGGTACATGAACAGTAGTTGCAGTATGCAAACATGGTCAGTAGAGGGCACTGCTAAACAGCAAAAAACAAGCAGCTATTTTGGACGGGGGTATAAAGGAATAGTAAAATTTGGCCAAAAAAAAATCAGGAAATTGGCCAGGGGAGTCAATCCAAGTTCATGTATGGCCGGCCAACTCCTCTGGTAGCAAAACTCCCCAAGCAAATTATTCTCCCTGGAAACGGGAGCGCAGTCAGTCTGGTAGAGCCTACAAATGTAGATGTCACATCTACAAAAATGTAGATGTGGCATGGACAAGTGGGGCAGGGATAGATGTGGTAGGGATGGATGAAGCTGGGACGGATGTTGCTAGGATAGATGCCCTTTGGAAGGATGTGCCGGGGATGATCCGGCTGGGATGAATGCAGGGGGATGGATGGGAGGGATGCAGAAGGAAAATCAAGAGGAATATGATAATAATTTCATCATAGTGGGGAATTTCATCCAGCATGAGAAAATTGAGTAGAAGTGGACAACATTGATTAATCATGCAAACCTTTCTTTGCTAAAATAAGAATTTGAACACTTCGTGTTAGTTGATACATAAAGATAATACTAAATTATACACAAGTCACCACGCCCTCTATTTCCAAGACTATCCCAAAATCTATAGTCCAAACTGCAAAGGGTAATAAGTGCCAGTTTGCTGGAAAACTTGCCATTCAATTGTACCACCTTTATAACATCATTCTCCTGTTCCAGCCCAGAGAAATACCATCAAGTACAATCATCCCTGCACCTATCCCTGAGGTCTGTCCTGATGGGGTCAGTTTCAGTAATCACTTCTGCAGGGCCTGCAACAACTTCCTATATCCAACAGACGTGTTTGGAATGTCCGGAAACCAACATTGATTTGCTGTCAAATGTGTACGAGACTTTGGAGACTTATCTATTCCTCAATGCGTATCTATTATCACTCTAATAATCTATTGACATCTGTCCGTCCGTCCGTCCGTCCATCCATCCATTCATTAATTCATTCATCCTCAACATAAAATACATCACCGTGATCACGAATACTGTACACATGTACAGTACATTTACCTATTAACCAATCTTTCCCCATTACAATTAGTCCTTACGGAAATGTGAATAGAGGAGAGTCTTAATCCAGTTATCTACAGCCGTCTTAATACTAGGTACCTTATCAAATTTGTAATGATCTTACGGTATCTTTATTCATCAATGTAGTCATTATTTGCCCATACATAACACATGTATCGGTGGCCCTGTGAAAATGATTTATGTTCCAGCACGTTTAGAGGGTGATTAGTGTACTGACCTCTGCTAGATCATCCATATCATCTCCCTTGTCCGAGATCATCTTGGCTGGTGTAGACACGATCCTAGATCAGCACAGGGACTCAAGTGTAGACACAACTGGATCCTAGATCAGCACAGGGACTCAAGTGTAGACACAACTGGGTCCTAGATCAGCTTCTGGATTAGTGTAGACACAACTGGATCCTAAATCAGCCTCTGATCTAGTGTAGACACAACTGGATCCTAGTTCATCCTCTGGACAAGTGAAGTCACGAGATACTTGTGCTGCTCTGTATAGTACCTGTATGCAGCATGTAAAAACACACCAAGCGTTAATGATGTGTACGTACTATATCATATAAGCAGGCATTAATCTCTTGCCTCTTCTCAGTAGCAATTCAGTAAAGCGGAAAGCATTAATTGCATCAAATCAATCTTTAATCTCAAAACGTGACCTACTGGCTACTCTAACATGTATCTGTCGCTAAGACTTAATTCCTTACACTTACAGTCCATTACCTTTACATACATGCATACTACTAGAAGCAGGAAGCAGGTAGGGTAAAATAAAATCATCAAACGTGGAAGGAACTGCATAAACATGGGGAAAATCTTGGCATACGTGTCCATATATGGTAGAATAGACAGGCAACTCAATGATTGTCTGGTAACTGACATGCATATAGAATCTCTAACATACAAGAACACAATCACCACAATCACATGTACAGATGATAACATTCTACTGCATGCAAAATATCAAGAACCTTCAGACAAACTGCCCCTGGTTCAGAATATTACTCTGTCAGGCTGTCATAACTCACACATAGCAGCGTGACATTAACAGGACAATACAGGTATTATTTATAACAGCCTCCGTCTAAATGGCATTTCCTTTTTAGGCATTCTGGTACAAAGGTAATCATAAGAGTGTTGAGATGAATATCACAGGGAATATTGTCACATTATACGGATTGCAGGATCGCATACTGGCCCATTCAATAAGTTCCATGTTTGTACATGTGACAGCTGGTACAGCGGCTTGAAGAAAATATTCTTTGAAAAGCCGTAAAAGCAAATATCTTGCAATTGCATGTAATTTAACAATGATAAAGCTTCTCAAAAGCACATCTTTGTGATATGCACTGCAGTGCAAGTTTCCAATTTGGTTACCATGTCCACTGTGATGTCATATTCAGACAATCAACTCATAATCTAATCAAATTGCAGCTGGAGGAATGCAAACGTGTCCGTTAATAGAATACTAGACAGTATTATTGTTCAATATCATTAGAAAATGTGGTATTCTAGAGAATCCTATTTTAATATTTTAATGTTGTTCTAGCTTTGTGAACCGAGAATCAGGTCAACATTCCACCCAAGTTTGATTTCAATTCATCACTGCTTGAACTTTGGACGTTACTCTCCAAACAAAGGAAAGCAATAACTGTGGGTGCTTATTACACAGCTGTATATTACACCTTGTCAAACCTCAGAGGCACCATGGGTATACAAGGGTTATTGTGGGATCACTCTGGTACATGAGTTACATAATAACTGGTGCAACTTATGAAAAGGGGTTTCATCCAGATTGAATGAACAAATGAAAAAGTGTGTGAGTGAGTGAGTGAGTGAGTGAGTGAGTGAGTGAGTGAGTGAGTGAGTGAGTGAGTGAGTGAGTGAGTGAGTAAGTACTTGCAAGAGAGTGAGTGAGTGAGTGAGTGAGTGAGTGAGTGAGTGAGTGAGAGTGAATGAAGGAGGGAGGGTGGGAGGTAGGTAGTGAATGAGGGAGAGAGTACTTGAGTGAGTAAACGGATAGATGATGGATGACTAAATGAATGAAGGAATGAAAGAATGAATGCACAGTTTACAACAGAAGTATGAACCCATGTGATTTTGAGCTATACTTAAAGACCAATTGAACAAGTCTTAAACAGCTCAAGTTAAGATGGAAAACATCATTAATCATGACTCCACAAGTTCAACAGGTCCTTGACCTGGCATCTAGCCAAAGCACGGCATTCCTGCTGTGACCTGGCACTGAAGAAAAAAGGAGTAAGCAAAAGAAAAACAAATTTGAATGTTTATATACTGTATACAGTATACAAGCAAGTACAATATGCTATTCTCACATATGGTAGTTGACAACAGGATCTGATATTGATGGCACCTCAGATAAGGTATACACAAAACAAGCAACGTTAACTGTAAAAAAGATAGAAATGTTTTTGTTGTACTGTACAGCAGGTGGAGTAAGAAAAAGAAAACAAATTTGAATGTCATATACAACCAAATACAACAAACTGTTCTCACATAGTAGTTGATAACAGGATCTGATGATAATAATAAATAGCGATATCGAAGCCACCTCAGATACATTTGTAAGGTATACGCAAAACAAGCAGCTGTAAAAACAATAGAAATGTTTTTGTTGTACAAAATGTAGATCTAGGGTTGATTTTTCATAGGATAGACTGCTTTTTGACATTTTGCTCTTGACCCATGTTTTCCAACACAACAGTGTAGTTTTATAAATCAATAACCAAATATATCTGCAAAGAACCTAGTGAAATCATGATCAAAACTTAATCAAAGTTAATGCCATTTGCTTCATGCCAAGATTCAACAGTGACAGACAAATTTTCGCCAGTCCGCAAGACCTATTTGATTTTAACAGAGCACTTCCATGTTGCCCAAAAAAGAGGGTCTGCCATTTCCCGTAAGGTATACAGTCAAAGTCATATGTCAAAGATGTTCCCTTCAAACACCACCATGGTACACCAGCCTGGGGCAGTTCTTGGAACACATGAGGCTAGGGACAGGCCAGAATATTATCATGGGGGGAGGGATGACAATGTTTTATCTTAAAATGGATAAAACATATCATCAAGACATGTAAATTTGCATCTATATATACCATTTTATAATATTTTGTCCTCTTGGGGCTGACTCAAGACATGTGACCAAATCATGGTGAGTTCTCTTATTTCTCTTATTTCTTGCATACTTGTATCTTATTCAAATTGTATATCCCAACATTGCAGAATCTCTAACTTACAGTTATCAAAGATGAGGAAATAATATTTCATTTTTCAATATCATTGTCACATACTATTACTTGTATAAGCCTCACATTTATACATGTGAGAAAGGCTATATATAGCAAATCTATATCCATTCCATATTTCCATATGGCTGATACTGTGATAGTGACCATGTTAATACCAGTACTGTGATAATAATCCTTTTCACTCTACCTGTACTATTCTGTAACCACTGAAAAATAAAAAGCAAACATAGCCAAATTACATACATCAACAACATTTCTATACCAAATGTCCCACCTTAACCACAAAGGTGTTTTCTCTCCAAGTCAACAGGGCAGGCTGCCACTGTGAATACAGAAGTGACCTCAGCATAGGCACTGTGCCAACCTGGCAGTTCTACCTGGCTCCATACCAATGAGGCAGACTTGAAAAGTAAAGAACAAAGCTGTACGACTACGAGGGTCTGCATTAGGGGGGCCGACAACGATTTAACCTGAATTCAGAAGAAACCCCTACTTATTACGCTAAATCAAGGAAGGCAATTACGCTAAATTTGGTCGCCTCACTACGAATTACGTAGATAAGATGGTTTTCCCTACGAATTACGGGAAATGAAAATAGGCTGCCTACGCCTTACGTAAAAGAGCATGTAGACCTACATCTTGGAACATACTGGCACCAGTTGCACAGTCTTTTTTGTGAAAGGGTTGTTCCAGAGAATGGTTGGGGTTTTCTAGCCATTGGATTTGGAAGCACATTATGACATTGAATGTGTGCTTAGCAAGGAGAGGTACATGAAAAGTATACATTTTAGTCACTGTAAACTTCTAACTACAAACTTTGATTTTCCTATATCAAACATCACTAGCATCTGAGCCTTTCCAACAAAACATTCTTATAGGCAGAACAAAAAATTTATTTCCCCAAATAAACTTTGACTTTTACATTAATTAGTAATTTCCACTTTTCTATAACCCTGATAGCCCTTGTCTATCTTTTTGGTTGTTCTAGGAATAAATGTGCTTCTTACTTAATTTATACCTTTTCTGACTGCAGAAATAAATTTTCTCCCAAAGGACTTTTCAACAAAGTGTTTCCCAATGAATTTTATTGTTAAAAAAAGTTGAAAAGTTACTTATTACCATTCTTCTTATTACTTGCAGAGCACCTAAATGGGCCGGGGTTTTGTGCACGTGAAAAAATTGTGCACATAAATGTTGCCAATAAAAAAAAGTTGATAGTCATAGGTTATATTTTTTATACATTTAAATATGCAAATTAGCCTATTCCCATGGGATCTGAAAGTTTTCAGACAAAAAATCAGGTGACATGGAAATCAAATAATGGACTCACATTTTCCTGTCCAAAAATGTGTACTTTGCATCTGATGACATAATTCAGGAACTTTTTCATGATGAAATTTTTGATGTGCAGAAAATCTGTTTCCACCTTCTCTTTTTGGCAGTTCTTCTAACTTTCTTTAATTTCTTTGGTAAAATTTCAAGGACATCAAACATGTGTTGTGATGAACAAATTCATTAATTGATATGTCCCTTAATGAGTTATAATATGACAAAGTTTTGAACAGTATATCACCCCTAGAAATCTTTATATTCCTTGCATCCGATCGATAGAAATATCCACCCCATCCCCACATTAAAGTGGTATCTCCCAGAAACTTGAGATAAACATAACTGTATATCATAGTCTTTAGATAATGACAACATATGTAAAACGAATTACATGGTGGAACCACATGTCGGTCAACAGACTCAACAACATCACTTATTTGTTACCAACAATTAATCAATAACAACAATAAACAGAAACAGACACATGTTATGGATTACGTGCCCTTGCCCACGCCACGGGTTATCCATGTGGCACTCGTCAGCACAAAATGATACGGTTGTCATTTATAAGGGCGGGATAAAAAATATGGAAAAAAATCATTACTTTAAAACAACCGATTCTTCATTTACAACTTCATACATTTTGGCACGTCTTGCATTCGCTTCGACTCCCTATGTTATTGAACCATAAGAAGTTTCACAACAAACAAACAAACAAATTTTGAAGAACTAAAAATCGTGCTTCCATTTCTAAACAAAGTCTGAATTGACTTTTACTCAATCCAGACTATTTATAAGATGCCCGTGATACATAGTTTCACTCCTAACTAGTCCTTAAAGTAAAGACAATGGATTTCTAGATTTGGAAAGCTTACGGTTCCAAGAAATGAAGAAAAGTCACCTGAACCGCCTGCTGGTCACGTTGTGAATGGCTGACTGTTTGTGAAACTTATTGGGCAAGCCCTTTGTTTCATACAAACATGCCTGATAAATTTTACAATCATTTTTGGCTCAAAATCCACAATAATCATATCATATTCATGCCATATAAAACATATAATTGTTTAAAAGTTATTAGATCCATAAAACTTATTGCTTTGAAAAATTATATCGACATTATGCTAAAAAAATAACAGGCATTTCATTGACAGAATCTTTAGCCAGCTTATTTCTGGTAGTACAAGTGGCGCCGACTATCCACTAGAAACAGTATTGCATATGACGCAATATTGATTTATACATTGTGACATTCTTGGTCGTCTTCAAAATGTCGGAAAATCTCCGATTCCGTTGGCCAACACGTCCATAATGACAATGGGTCCATAGAATGACTTTAAAGTTGTTCGGCAGATCATTTGTTTTCCCTCTCCTAGCCTCAATCAAAAGCAATGGTGTGTAGGAGTTTGGCGGGAACAATTTTGGCGGGAAAAAAATGAGGTTCTCCTCGTTGTAACTATACTTACAGTAACTATGAAGATAACTTTTGAAGTCCGAAATAATGCAATCGAATACCACGATGGGTTTATATCGTCTGAATCCCGTTTTTTATTAGTATTACGTTACCCCAAGGAGGGCTTAAAAACCTCCTTGCGTCGCCTTTCTGCAGAAAGATACTACAAAATGTAACGTTAGTAGGACAAACATTAGATAGAAACCTGCTTTGCATGGTTCCAAAACGGTTGTAAGGTGTATTCTTTTTCCAAGATGGGCGTTGAAAAAGGTAGATTTATCGGTTCTTGGGGAATACAGGATTTGATTTTGCCGCCACCAACCAATTCTGTCTCACTGTGTATGAGCGTCTCCTAGTGACTACAAATAATACTGCACTCAAGACCACCAATCATCTTTTGTCTGTCATTGCATTCACGTCGAGGATCGGGTTATGTCTGGATTACAAACGACTTGACGTGAACAACACACCAGAAAGATGATATCCGGAAGCTTGAATAACAGCTGCGAAGTAGTCTGATGTCGGCATCATTTTTGTGCATGGTTCAATCAGTTCATGGACGTATTGCACTATTAATAGACTTGATAACTTTAGGTGTTGTTCTTTGTAGTTTGTTGGTTTTGGTCTGTGAAGTTTGTAGGTTTTGGTCTATTAAGTGCCAATTAATTGCCTATGAGTTGGAAAGTATCATTCGTCATGTATTTGTAACATTAATCTTTCTTTGATTACACAATTACAAAATATCTGGATGACAGAGTGACACTGTCCTCTATGTTAGAGAAACATTTGGACTAAATATTCAATGGCAATTTTGCAGAATGTGACAATTTCTGCCACTGCCATTTATGGACTGTCACCTTATCACACACACATTCACAGAGAGAGAGAAAATATGGCCAGAAACAACTGCTGCGTCGAAGATGCATTTTATTACAATTAAAGTAAGTTCAAGATCACCCGACAACTACAAATAGAAACACTCTAACAGCGAAGATAAAAGAAATTTGCTTACACTATATTCGTAACTGATAATCACCTAAAATCAAAACTAAAAATTCATACTCAATAGTTTGGTCACAATAATAAACATCCTGGTCCTTTTATAATAATGTCTGATATTCAGATATCCTGACTATGTACTTGATTAAACAGAAAAAAGCAATGCTAAACCCACTCACACCTCTATGATCTCCAAGTTTATTATTACCCTATGTACAACTTCCTCTCAGAAGGCAACACTTGTTTTTCCATAGGAGTGTTAACTGGCAGTAATTTTAGGCCTTAACTAAGAATTACTATTGACTACTATTTGTATCCACCAGGACATTTAAGATGAGCTCCATTACTCCTAATTTACGAGCTCGTACAAGTAATTTGTTCATATGGTCCAACACTTTTGGTCATTCTCACTTATCACTGATGCAGATAGCTGAGTTATAGTTATTCTTTTCCCATTACTAAAACTGGTACCAAGTCCATCAAAGACTGGCTTTTTACTAAAAATCATGCAACACTGGGGTGGTACAATTGAATACACTGTATTCCCATTTTGAAACAGGTGCTGATATGTTCCAAGATGAGCTAGAATGTTGGACAACCATTCATTCACTGAACATGAATGTGTATGTGCCTATGTACACAGCAACACAAACATTTGTTACATTTGTTTATCTGACATATCCATAATCATTACTGTTGAGCATTACTGACACAGTTCACATTCACAATCAGGCGAATCTAAGGGAATGCATAGCACATTTGGATGCAGACATCATTCATGCTGGACCAGTGATGCTCTATATACCCCGGTAGCTGCTATCTAAGTTTTGAACTGACAAACTTACAAAGCCTGACACGTGACAGTCAATCCCCCTTCTCTGAAATCATTAATCCTGCTATGGTTTTGCAACATAGGTCCATTTTCATACTTCATCATTGAGATTTTCATTGCCATGAATCATAAGTCCTGCAGTATCAGTACAGTTGCTAGGTGGTGCTTATGCATTGTAAGCAGGAAGCACACCCATGTTCTTCCTGAGCTGCTCAAAGAAGATAAAGGTGAGGATGGTGTGGGGGCCTAGTCGCACGAACGCTGGAACAAACCCCTTGAAGAACCCAAGTGGACCAACTTTGCCGATATCCATTGCGCACGACAAAATGCCAGAGTACTGCCCTGGTGCTGCATTCATCAACCTCGTTTTCATCACATCCACAGGCTGCGTCATCGCCGTGGCAACACCGCCAGCCATGAAGCTCGCGGTGAAGTGAGTGACGATGTTGTCCTTCATGAAGCTAGTCGACAGGAGCATCTGTTTGAACTGGTCGTAGAACGCGATCTGTCCGACTGTCACGAGAATTGCCCTGGACGACGCCATCGTCACGCCCGAGAACAAACCCTTCACGCCCTCCTCCGCTATGACACACCTCCATCCGTGGAACACATGCTTATAGTTCCGCCTCGACTCCGGCGGAAGCTTCATATCATTCTGCATCCTCACATTCACCATATCGGCCGGCGTGCCCACAACTCCGCCACAGAACCCTCCCAGCGACGCCAGCATCACTTTCTGGTAGAAAGGCAGATTCGCACCACCCGAATGTTCTGCTAGCCTCGTCTTTGCTGTCTCGTAGATGGCAAACCTGGTCATGGAGTAGGTGAGTTGTCTCATGACTGACGCTGTGATCCCGTTGTACAACCCTGTGATTCCATCTGCCTTCACCACCTTCACACCCATCTGCAGCAGCCCAAACTCCTTCTTCTGTTGGGTTTGGAGGTGGACTTTGAGCAGGTCTAGTGGGTGGGTACAGCAGGCCGCCATGGCAGATGCCACGCCCCCAAAATACCATCTTCCGACCTTCTTGGCTTTTAGTTCTTCACTATCTGCAAATCCTGTTAACGTCATGGTGGAGACTTAGGTAAACAGATGAACAAACTGGACCCACGTCTCCTGTTTGTTTGATTTTACAGTGTTACAACTCAGGCTGACAGCACAGCAAATCCAGTTCAACCAAGCTGGCGCTAGTCAGTGGTGTGGCCGTGGTGACGTTCTTGTGTATCAGCTGGGCTTAAGTTTCAGACAAAAAAGCAGCTATCATCGTGACTCGGCAAGAACTTGACCAATCCCGCACTGCTAGGTTTCCATGGACATGGTCACGATCACGCATCACCTTTGGTGTAGTTGAATAATTCCTTGCGCTTGCTGAAGACAATTTCAGGTATCAGTCCTGGGGGAATAGTTGAAGCTGGACGCGACGATAGTTTGAATGGTGGGGAGGGGGGTGCGTGTCCTGTGACGTGGCGTGGCCAAGAAAAAGCTTCCTACCGTTAGGAGCAACCTGTGCAGCACTGAGCAGCTCGGCACGCCTGTAAACGTTGAACATATAACGTCTGCAGGAAAAAACGACCTTTGAGCGAACTTCACGTGACCTACGTGACGTGCCGAGCTGACGTGCGGATCCGGACAAACAAGCCCACAAACAAGATGGCGGATGAACTCTGGTGACCCCACGAGGGGCGTTTCCCGCGCAGTTTTCCAAATAAGGAAGTTCTGGGAGGTGGGTTACAGTTACTCCATTTTCATTGGTTAGTCATTGCGAGGCTTGGTCCAGCCCCCAAGGGAGCCCCCAAAAAAGATGGCCGCCGAATACGAAAGGTGAGTGGTACGTTTTGTCTTTCTTCTGGTTTAGTTCCGTTTTGGTGCAGTTTCTGCGGGTAATTCCTGCAAGAAAACATAACTTTAAGTATTGATAATTACTAGGAAGCAAATGTAGAGTTTTCAGTACATGTGGTGGAGTGTTAGAGCAGGGACGAACTCAGCAATATACGTGGCTAGTTTCGGCTACGGCGCTGGGAGCTCAGCTCAGCCGACTTCTGCTCGTTTCATAAATAATGTAGTTTTGTTGCTTTCAAAAATTCCTGAAGCTAAGCAAGTCTAGGATGGGAATCGACGGTGTTATAATAGGTTCGCTCTGTGTACAACAGTAGACGGTGACGTAACACTGCGTGACTTGGCCGAGCTTGGTGTTCACGGAGACTTCCAGTTTTGGTGAAGCTCTGACGTACGTCGCGGGATCAAATATCCCGCTTGTTTTAGCGATCAGCACAGTTTGCTGCCAAGTTTGTGATAAACATAACTAGAGAAACCTTTACATGTCGACACCATGGCGCAAATGGAGCAGTCTGTGGACGTGGAGGGTTTGAACACTTTAACTGACCTAGTTGGGAGCCGTGGCACCTCTAAACAAACTCCCACCCGGCTTTCCACGGTTGAGTGCAGTTGTAGATAGGCTTTTGTGTACATACATGTTTGCACTGCTGCACATAATCAATACCACGTCTCGTCAGGTAAAGACCACCACACTGTCCTGTACAAAGAACTACACAAACATGAGTTAAGTCTTGTTCTTTACCAGTCTCATTCTTAAACTTAGATAGTAAAGTTTCAGCAATTGCTTCATACATTAGTCAGCATAAATATCTTCTACGTTGCTAGTTGTGGCATTTATATGGGTTTTGTATCACTGACATGAGTATGGTAAAACCAAAAATTACAGCTGATTTGGTTTTACAACATTGTAACATGAGCCAACTCACCTTGGGGATTTAACCTTTACGATGTCATTTAACCACTAGAACTGGTTTGTCTTAATTATCCTGTAAGGTAAGTAACTGTAGGGGTGCTGTAAGGCTTGATTTATGGCAACTTGTGGAGAAATTCTTACTCACTATAAAAGTAGAGAATACAGTCATAAGAACCAAGGAGGTTATATAGAGAGTAATTCAGTAAGAACCTTAAGTTTAAGGGTAACAGTCTAAATGAAATTCTCAACCTGTGTATGCCTTCTAATGACAGCTGTCCTTCCTACATAAATCTTGCGCTGTGTACAATGTGCTTACGTCACCTTATGTTAGTGCCAGTAATTTCCTGCATGACTCAAACCAGACCTTGGAACAATCTCAGTACTGTTTATTGCTGTCCATTTTGGTGACACCCAGATGCTGTGTATGTTCTGCGTAGCTTACTCTGTGCCTCTCTTGCTGGTGTATCTTTCACTTTTCAGGCGTGGGGCAGCTGTCCTTGTGCAAAGGACAGGTGACAGGTCTCCAGCTGTGAGGTTAATTATCATAAAAGATGTACAGTACAGTATGTGAACCATCAATGATTGATAGGAACACAGTGGTTGCTGGAAGTTTTGGACAGGTGGTTGGACTTAGAATCTTAGATGCAAGTCAAATTTTTCTTCTCATTTCTCGAAGAAGGTCTCCTCAGTATAGTAAGTCACCTGTGAGGCAGGAAATATCTGAACTATCATACTATGGAAATTTATAAATATTGTATTGGTATGTGGTCAATCTGGTTACAATTATTTTCATGCTTTTGTGGTAGGATTATGCTACAGTGACTGAAATTTGAAAAGCTGTACTGCCTGAATCCTCGCCAGACAAAAGTGTACACTCCATACAATAACTGACCTGTAAATTAATAATAAGAGGGTGAAATTATGGCGCGGGGTATTGTCTGAATCTGACTGCCTACGTAATAATGTACAAGTTGGTCCACTATCTAAGCTGAACTTTTTACAAATAGCAAATAGTTCACTATTTTGTCATGACAGTTTTAGGTGGACCAAAAACTCAAATACTGTAAATGCATTAAAGTTCGCGGGGATTTAATTTCGCGGTAGCGGGGAAAAGGACTTTTCGCGGTGGATTTAAGTTCGCGGTAACACCATAGACTGCAATCTAATACCATAATAGAAAAATGTTCGCGGTGGTTTTAAGTTTGCGGTGAAGTGGTCACCGCGAAAACCGCGAACATTAATCCACCGCGAACATTTCTGCATTTACAGTATGTTTGCATGCCTTTTGATTTTCTACTAGTACTCATGCAGTAGCTCACTGACCTGTAGATAAGTAGGCATAATTGGCACTGCATGACAGGAGCAAACCAGATAAGTTTGCATAAAGGCCAAGGATAAACTTTGAAATAAAACAGTTGAAAGTTCTTTTGAAAACAGAATTTCAAAACATTTTTGAAATGATATTAGATTTTAGTGTGGGATCTTCTGTGAATAATCTGCTTTGTTCAGTTTGTACAACAAACAGAAGTTGTGCCCTCCATAAGATCCAACCATGTTTAGTTATAGTCTCAGCCAACTGTCGCTGCCCTGCCACAACTGTTGAATCAGGCTTATCCTCAGGCTAACCTGACCTACATGTAGAGTTCTACTTACCCACTCCAGTAATCAATATAGCCCACATAAGCCCCAGTCTCCAGTGCACAAATCCCCTCTTAGCAACCTTTCAATGGAAATACTGCAACAGGTTTTTTTACTACGCCCCAAACTATGTTCTGTAAATTTGGTCTATAAGAACGAGGGTGCCACTTTGCTACTCTCTGTCCGACATTTGCATCATTTCTTATCAAACACTGCATCTATAGCTGTAGGGGTATTTTGTCTGGATGTCCCTTGAAAGAAAGAAAAAGTTGATAATAGCACACATACTAGGTTTACCTACGTTGTAGATTAGAATAATTGTGCTACTTGATACCATCATTAAACACACTGTTCACTTCAGAAAAATTCTGACTCATGGTTTGTTCCCAGAGACAGTATTCCTGCATGCTCACAGGCTTTGATGTTATATAACATGAAATACCTCCTGCATGTTTGGACCTCCCTGATTGAAAACACATTGCATATCTGTGGAGTAGTCCAGACTGATAGACCTAGGGTCCCAGGTTGTCATGGTAACTGTAAGGTGTTATATGGGGCTTGCAACCTCTATAAGGTCAACTACAGTTCATTTGGCTCTCTGTATATGTACCAGACCTGACATTTGCTCTCTGCAAGGAGGTTAAAAAGGTGTCCTTTTTAACCTCCTTGCTCTCTGTTACCTCTGTTTGTAGGAGGTGATGTTGTTCTACCTTGGTACCTCATTTTGTATCTAAATTGATGGTCATGATTTGGGGGTGGAAAGGGTATGAGTTGTCATGTCGCAAAGTGGTAAGATTTTTCTTTGAAATTGAAATCTTGATACTTCATACTTGATACTGCTTTATACTTGATCCAGATACAAATCCTACAAATTCTTTAAAAATCCCCCTGTAAAATATAGATTCCTTTCTAACCACAAATTATAGAGTCTGGCATATTGATGAATACTGGAGATGGTCTGCTTCCCTCACTCTCAGATTACTAGTAATGTATAGAAACCTCTTCCATCCTCAACACTACAACAGTCCTTAGTCAGCAATTCTAGCCAGTCGAGTGGCATGTGCAGTGGGCATGACTCTACTGTACTTGAGGTACAAAATATATGTTGATCAAAGTTTTAAATCAGGAGAGCTGCTCGACAGTGACTCTCATGATCATCTTGAATATGAACCATACTACTGTTCAAGTGCATAAAAGGTTTTTGCAAAGCTCAGCCACATCAGGGAACTGCTTGCACACAGCCAGTTCTGGAGGATATATTATGGAATGGTACATTTCTAGGTACATATTGATAACATGTTGACTCATTTTCTTAAATTCTTGTTTTATACAACATGCATCACTACTACAGGGTTTCAGTCTGCATGCTCAGAACAGTGGGTACATAGCTACTATTAAATGCAGTGCTACATATAAATTCTCAAAAGTTACTGATAACACAAGCATCATACTAAATACCATATTTGCATGATTATCTTATCTGACAGGTTTAAGTTGACCTTGTAAGGTTTACAGCTTTGTAATCAGTCTTTGTTATATGTGAATGGATAATTAGGAAGTCGATGCAATTCTGGAGCAAGGTCATTTCTTACATCATAAACAGAATAGAACATCTTCATTTATGTACACTGAACTGAACTGATTAAGGAATAATTGCTGTTGTTGATATACATCATGACAGTTGTATGATAAATACGGTAGTTTTAGTATAGTAAGAGTGTTTTAAACAGAGAAGTTGGTGCCAAATGTGATTTGAGGCAGTTACACACCTTTCCTCCTGTTGTGAGGTAAATCACCCAGGGAAGGAGTTGCCATGCTAGTGTAATTATTATAATTACAATCATGCAGATTCATTCTACTGACTAAAGATAAGAACTGTGGTAAAAGCAATGAAAGCATGACTGTCTCCAGCCAGAAATTTTTGTCTGTCTCACTCATTGTTTGAGAGGGAGAAAGTTATGGGAAATATTGCAATCCTCTGAAGAAACAAATTTCTACAGAAAAAGCAAACTTCCATCCTAGGATAAGGGACAGGTCCTGCAGACAGCTACATTGCATGAGTACTACTCGTGCAATGTAGCTGTGTGCAGGACCTGTTCCTTACCCTGGGATGGAAGTTTACTTTTTCAGTAGAAATAGGTTACTAGAGTTCTGGGTAGGAGTATAATCACCCGAGTCCTCTTGAACTCTATATGCATTGCAGTATACTGAAAGTATATAGTATGATCTCATAAGTGCCTTGAGTTACAGACTTTTCCAGGTCTAGATTTAACATTTCTTTGCACTTTTGCTGACATAAGCCTGTTGCTGCCTATGGAACTTTTGGAAGAAAGAAGACTATGGACATGAACTCCAGTTCAGCCCATGAACACCAGTTCAGCCAGACTCCCCAAGATCCCCCAGTGACCGCACCATCACCCTCCATCCTGACTGATTTATGCCCCACCCAGCCCAATCAGTCCTCCATGAGTAGTCTCACCCCAGTTTCACCCAGTCAGGAGGGCCTGTTGGCTGTAAATATCCCTGTCCTGGACACAAAGGGCAAGAGGTCAGTGGAAGGACATCTCTCATGCTCCCCTTGAGCTGACCTGTAGGTGACACTTGACCAGAGAGCTGACTGAAATGTCTCAAAATCTTAAAACCAGGAACTTAAAACCAGGAACCTTTACTAAAACCATGCATCAGGTAGATAGCGGATAGCGCCAGAAGATATCATGAGAAGAATGTGAGGATCTACACAGATATTTATGTCAGAATTTTTTATATTGATTTGTTTGCAGCTGTTTGTCAAAGATGTATAGCACAACTGTAGTGAAATGTCTAAGTACAAGCTGTTCTATTGATTCCAGTACCATGAGAATTCTCTCTCCTGCCACCACACACAACAGTGTACCATAACTTAGAGCAATAGTCCTATACATTTGTAGAATTGATAAATTACAGGTCTGTTGAAACGTAACCTATGGGCATTTGTACATGTATAGGCCTGGGAGTATTATCTGATGTGCTTTTAGTTTTTGAGTGCCTGATATGAACATCCTGGATAAACACGTATTTCTGAAAAGCCGATGTTGATACAAATTTGCCAACTGCTAGCAAACTAAAGAACGTGTAATATGTCTTGGCATTTAGTGTGTAAGTTCCTTTACAAGATAAACTTTTGTTTTGTCAAGATGAAACTTTATGCATACTCAGCAATACTATCAGCCTATGGTCAGCAGGGACAGTTTGTCAGTGATTGATTTAAAACAAAGTTGCTGTTGCCTTTCTGTGACAGACATAACTGACCTTGGTATCAGCGTTGTCGCCACAAGAGCTCCAGATATTTTGAGAATCCAAGGCAAGCAATGGGTGATTTGTCAAAATTACAGGGTGCTTTCATGAGGGTCTGCATGCTCTTTTCCGTAAGGCGTAGGCAGGCTTTTTAATTTCCCGTAATACGTAGGGAAGCTATTTTATTTCACGTAATTCGTAGTGAGGATGGAAAATTCACCGTAATGCGTAGCCAGTGTATTTCACGTAAAGCGTAATCGAGCCTAAAAATTTCGCGTAAAGCGTAATCTAGCCTAAAAATTACCCGTAAATCGTAGCCTGGTCTCCTAAGTTTCATAAGTCGATGGATAGTCTACCAGTTAATTTAGCCCCTCAAAACACGGGAAAATGCGTTTCAGAGGATCAAGATTTCAAAATTTCGCCGGACTTCCTTTGCTAATCCTTTCGCATTCGGTCACCGACATGGCAAAAATATTAATCGGGGGGCCTCGCCCTCACCTTTTATGCCGTTAATAGGAATGTTATTGTAGTTAGCTAGCTTAGTTTGGCAGCAAAATTTGCCTATCAAAATGCAGGAAATATCATTTTAGAGCGTCATGATTTCAAAATTTCCATGGTCCTCCCGTTGCGCCGCCTCGCGCCTTTGGCGCTCGAAATGCTGCAAATATGTTGGGGATGTGTCAAACTCAAAGACCTGTTTTGCTAATACGAACATCAACATGTAGTTAGCTTAGTCTACCAGCAAAATATGCCTATCAAAATGCAGGAAATATCATTTTAGAGCGTCAAGATTTCAATATAACGTTGCGCCGCCTGTCAACCTCAAACGCCTTATAACGGTCATTAAACTGATAATTAGCTTTACAAAATATCCAGCAAACTAACATTTTGCTTAGAAAAACTCAGGATGGCGTTATTTCAGGGGGTCAGGATTTCAAAATTTTCCCGGACTTCCCTTGCGACGCTAGCGCTCAAAAGCTTACGCTGATCCCCTGGGAATCTTTATTTAGATATGCAATTTAACTTAGCTTTGTCTGCCAGGGAAAATTTCCCCTCAAAATGCAGGAAATAGCGTTTCAGGGAGCCAAAATTTCAATCTTCCCTGCGGAGCCTCTATCGAGTGTTGCCAGCCTTCCAGAATTTAGCGTAAACCGTTGCCAGCCTTTCTGATTTTAGCGTAAAACGTTGCCGGCCTTCGTGAATTTAACGTAAAGCGTTGTCGACCGTCCTGAATTTAGCGTAAAGCGTTGTCAGGACCCCCCATGCAGACCCTCTTTCATTGTTTTCTTCACTCAAAATGTTGATACTTGTACCTTGAAATCTGACAGACTCTGCCTGACTTGTCTATATACATGTATCATGTTTTCAACAAAAGATTTTAATCAATGTGTTTTTACCTCTCCTGCAAAAAGTAGAAGACGTACTTACATGTAGGCCAGCAAATTGCCAGCATTCTTTTTCATTCAGTGTACAGGCAAAGTCAGATAATTGCTTACTGCTAAAATATAGTTGATTGTCGTGGTCAAAGTTTATTGCCTCAAGTATTTTTAAAACTGTTAGATAATTCCTGTTTTGAAAGCTTTGTATAGTACACTGCTAGTTGAAAACAGATAGCCAAATATATCTTGGACTGTCACCAGCAAATAATGACATAACAAAGGTTAGAATATAACAGAACATATTCCAGGCTTACATGTCCCAACTTCAGACATGTTACTGTTTAAAGACCTATAAACACATTGCTGTAGTTGCCCTTGACACTGATATATGGTGCCTGACAGAGGTGGTATGAGCTGGGCTGCCCCAGCGCTCTATGGGGGGAGCAGGGTCTGCATATCAGATTTCAGTGCAAACATTGCCCGAACCTTGCTCCCCACCATTGCCTTTTGCCCCATTTCCAGTGTGTTAAAAGCAATGTTAATAGCCAACATATACAGTCAGTGGGAATTTTTAGTATGTCTGTGAGTATTTTTGATTATCTGACTGGAGCTAAGATTAGATTAGATATTGGACATGAGTACGATACTGGTATTCATGATCAGTACATAGGACATGCAGGACCTTGACTGTAAAGATCTTCACTATAATGTAGATACTGTAGTTTGCTGCTACCTACACAGACAATACCAGACTTTTTTTATGATCTATAAAACATTTAAAGTGGTTTGTAGACAATCAATATTCACTCATACATAGACATCCCTTATGTTTCCAAAATCCCAAGATACAAACACTCATTGTCAGATTGTTGGCAGTAAACTTGTCTATATTATAGCATAGGTCCGGGTTTGGGAAGGGGTGGTTTGCAGGCGTTGTCCCTCAAGAGGTAAGAGCATTGTCAGTGTGGGGCTCTCTCATTGGTCACAGCTGCACGGTCCCAGCCTTGTATGTTTGGCTGTGGACTTTGCCCTCTTATGTTGGCAGAAATGTTTAAGAAAATCTCCCAGCTGGATCTAGGTACATACCACTTGTCAGGGTGAGTTGGGGTGACACAAGGTAAAGGGGAAAAGAGTTCATTTTTGCCAGGAATTTCAATGTTTGTTAGCTGTAAGAGTTGGTTAGACCTTCAACTTGAATTTTAAGATTCAATGTATATGGTATGTTTGAATGTTGTGTACATGTATGAACTCCTTCCAAGGAAAGCCATTTACTTAGACCTTTGCCATTTGTAAGCTACATCCATTTGCTAATCCTGCCTTCAAACATACTACATGTACATGTATGTGCCATAAATTATTGTGGTATTGAGTCATACCAAACTACATTTTACTTACTGGCTGCACAGGTGGCTAGGGTATTTAGGGTGATTCATAGGGAATGTCTTGTTTTCAGGAAGGTAAAACAAACATGGCAAAGAAAATTAACAGTATTTTGAACTTCTCATTTTCTTAACAGGTTCAATGGCTTCATTCACACATCTTGACCTTCGTTTCACCTGACAACAATCAACTAGCAGCAGAGGACTTTGCGCAGAAGTGCAGATTTTTGTGAAGTGTTTGAGGACAATTATGGAGCTGGCACACAGCTGCCTACAGTGCTGATGGCCAGACGAGGACCCGTACGTTACTTCTTTTGTGGCTGTATCGCGACGTCGCTGACATGGGCAGTCATTCTGATGCTGTACTGGAATGGAGATGTACAGAGTGGAAACACAGCAGTGCCACAGGAGGGGAAGTCATATGGAGGGAGGTCAGTTTCTTCTTCTTCTTCGGTCAAGTTATTACCCAAACTATTTTTTCTACTAGAAAATACAAGAGATTTTTCCTTCATCTGACAATGCAATCTCACATACTGACATAGGCACAGGTAACTAACAATTAAACAATCATTGTCTTAAAATCTATCCACACACTTCCTATTACATATGTATAGGTGTACATACAGTGTATACAAGTTTTATTTTCAGTGCTTCTTGAATGCAAATGAAGTTGTTCTTTGTAGTTTATGTAGCTTCCCCATGCCTTTACTGTAACTTAGTGTAAGATTATTTACCGGCTACATTGTGGCTAGGCTAGTCCCTCTACATGACCAAGGATATGCATAGTAGTCTATTAGTAGTAAAAAGCATAAAGAAGGAGGCCATTGAGGAGAAACAAATCTTACTTCTAAAAGTTCTATTCATCATAATGGAAGGGTACTTTGCTGTCTACCACTTCTTTTGAAACTGTTGCAACCAGCAATGTTAGATAGGGCTCTATGGAGAGAAATAATGTACTAGCCTGGTCCCGATCCCGACCTCGGGTTGATAATGAAGGTTGCAAAGAAGCGGCCCTTTCTGTGATGTCTCTATTTTTGTCTTGCCTCCCAAAAGTGCCAATCTGGCTATTTATCTGCAAATCCCCTGGGACAATAGTCAGCCCAGTGAGCAAAGATAACACTAACAGCGACCTTATCACACACTGCATGCACTTCACATTCACATCAGTACACCACATGCAAGCTAATCATCTTTCAAGTCAGCTTATTCCCTATCTACTGAATGGCAAAGAAAGAGGGTGACAGTGTACTGGACAAAGAGAAACTGGCTGCAGTATAGAACAAGAAGATAACATGTAGTTAAAAGTGTTGACAGGTGGCTGAATTACTTGCAGGGCTTGAAATCCAAATTTTGAGGTGCACCACATGAAATAAAGTAGAATGTCAGTAAAACCTGCAGCACACACGCAGTTTTGGAGCATCAAAAGTTTTGATGAACCTAAGTTCCAACTTTGAATTTAACTTAATTTTAAGTACTATGACAGACATTTTATTATCTTTCTTAACACTTTCTAACACTGATCATAAGATGTCAAGAACATGGTATATACTAGTATACTTTGATATTTTACCATGCATACGTAAACCTACAAAAATATTTGGTCACACCGGTGCACTCACAGAATAAAATTGGATGCACAGCTCTAATTTTGGGTTCAATAAGATGCACATGCACCCAGTATTTTGAGCCCCGAGGTCTTGATATGCCACTGCATGGCATAGTGCATCATAACTTATGGTAGGATGGCATACATTCAGCTTATATTGGGAGGGGGGTGTCCTCATTTACCAAATGCAGAAGTCAAGGTCAACAGGTCGGCTCACAGTTCCAATATACAGCCAGCCCCAACAGTTTAGGATATACAGTACTGACTGTCACCTGACTGTTAGCTATTCTTGATCCCATTTGTTTTGTAAGATAGACCAGGGAGGGTGATACAAGAAGCCTGCAGTCATCATTT
>NC_049988.1:10326345-10330924 GCF_000003815.2 Branchiostoma floridae | reverse complement strand
GCACAGGCTTTGTGCGTGGAAGATGAATGTAAGTTTAACATGAGGTAGTTACTGACGCAGCAGTATCCCAGCTTCAGGTGATCATGAGTGGCCCCAGGGTGTTATTGCCAGACAGTAATGCACACGTAGGTGCAGTCTGTCTGCCGAAATCCAATTCCTCTTGTGTCAGCATCAAGCGAGCTGAGCGGAATGCAATCATGGACAAGAAATGGAATGTTCAGATAACTGTGTGTGTGCGCCTTATCTTTCACTCTTTGATGGAAAATTGGCTTTCGGGCGCTTAAACGGTCACAAGCAACTTGAGAATGCTAAACGTAGGAAGTAAAACAGATATGAAATAACTCAGAGATAGAAAATAGAAAATTTCCAAACTTTCTTCTTTCGCAGCCTGAAAGTTTTGACCAGATTGCCAACCATGGTGCCTGTATATTTCCATAGTTATTTCGTTTTCGATGGAGTGTGTTAGGACATCAAAGTGTGGTAATTCAACAGAGGTGGTCTGAAAATATGGTGTAAAACTAGCCAACTGTCGCCTACCGCAATGGCAGGGACCCCCACAGCAGTATAATTAAATTTTGGATACTCCTTTTACTTGGTCCTGTACAAGGAAGCTTAGGGGCATTACATCTTCGTGCAGCAAGCCACATGATAAGCGATGCATGCATGAGCATTGTTGGGGGTCTGGGAAAATCCTCCCCCTGAAAATTTTTGAATCTATACTGTCACAAATACTATTAACTGTATTTTGCAGGCCAAATTTAGTCAAATAAAGCCAACCTTTTTTAAAAACTTTGTTACAAAACATAAGAAAGGCCCCCAGTACTGATAGAAACACAGCATATGGGCCCAAATCACAGCATAGGGGATCCAAATCAAAGCGTAGGGGCCCCCTATGCTGAAAAGGCCTGGCGAGATGACTGTGTCCTGACTCTGTTTTCCCATGTTCTGTACCAGGATCCGTTTCCAGCCCAGAAGACCACGTGTGCAGGTGGAAGATGAGGAGGAGAGTGACAGACGGCTGACGTTCAGGAGTCATCAAGGTGCAGACACCACCAAACTCAGCAACCTGCCGCTCTCAGAACTAGGTAATCTTCATGTTTAAAGCAGTGCTTGAAAAGCTCTTTTCAGCCAGGTGCCAAGGCGGCAACCTGAGCCAAAAGCCAGGTTGCACTGGTCAGGGCTCTAGCCATCGTCTGTTTTTCTGTCAATTGACAGAAATTTGCTGTGTGTGACGGAAAAATTTTAAAACCAATGCGTCAACCTTGACGGACAAAAATTCTTGGTGGAAACTACAGGCGGCTTGAAAGCCACAAACTGTTTGTTTTGCTATTGTTATTATTGTTGAAGAAGTGTGTCGGTGCCCTTTCGCATACAATAATCTCATTAAAAACCCGTTTTCGCAACAATAGGAATTGGCTGACAGAAAAAAGATTCGAGCTGGCTAGAGCCCTGGCTTGCATCATCAACATTTCAGGTTTCCCCCTTCCAAGTTGTTACATTCTGCAAATCAGCTACTTATTCATTATCTTTTCCTCCAGTTACATGTAACTAGCTAATAGATGTTTTATCTTATCCATCCAGGCCTCATAAAGTCTCCAGAAGACCAGGAGACACGTGACATGGGGTACAGGAGACACGCCTTCAACCTTCTCATTAGTGATCGCATTGGCTTCCACAGAAACATTCCAGATACAAGGAATGACAAGTAAGGAAAACAATACAAACTTTCTTACGCTTACTGCGCTTGAGACTGGATATTGTAAATGCCTAAAGTTTCCAGTGATTTTATCTTGTGGTAAGTAGAAAATGCTGTGTTTGCAGTGGTTTTAAGGTCTCTATATCCCAGGGCTTTAGCCAGCTCAAAATTTTTTTCCGTCAGCCAATTACAATCGTCGCGAAAACCGCGAAAATTAATTAGAAGGACTGAACTGAGACCTTGAAAAATGGGTTTTAATGAGATTGTCGTATGCGTAAGGGCGCCGACACACATTGTCAACAATCATAACAATAGCAAAACAAACAGTGTGTGGCTTTTACAGCCGTGGACGGCGTCCCCAAGCCGCCTGTAGCTTCCACCAAGGATTTTTGTCTGTCAAGGTTGACGGATTGGTTTTAAAATTTTTCCGTCGGACGCAGCAAATTTCCGTCAATTGACGGAAAAACGGACGCTGGCTAGACCCCTGCTATATCCACATATTTTACAGTATTAAATGGAAATATTTGTTTTAAGTTTGCAGTGAGAGGTTACTACAACTCCCGAAATTTTGAAAAATTGCAGCTGCTGAAGTAACAGTCAGTATTAAAAATTAACCTGGTAATCGTACATTCAAGTAGAAAAGTAAAAAGGTATGAAAAAGGTCTACATGAACAGCTTCTCCATCTTGCAGGTGCCGAGGAAAGTCCTACCCATCGGGTTTACCCAAGACGAGTATTGTAATCTGTTTCTTTAACGAGGCATGGTCCACCCTGCTGAGGACGGTACACAGTGTGCTGGATCGCACACCTCGGGAACTACTGCAGGAGATCATCCTCATTGATGACTTCAGTGATCAAAGTGAGTAACTAGACAATGTTCTGAGTCTGAGGCTGCAGTGTACACCAAAGCAATGTGCCCCCCTTCTCTCATGCAATATACATGTACAGTGGAAGCCAGTTAATTGCACGTCGGATAAACGCACACTTCGGTCAATTGCATGGAATCCCCAAATCCCGTGGCGGTGCGGTCCAACTGGGTAACGTCGCATTATCGCACACGCCGGATAATTGCACGGAATTCACTGGCAAATTGGGTGTGCAATTAAGCGGCTTCCACTGTAGTTGCTTTTGTCATCAGTTGAATTTTCATACTTGCAATCTGAGTCTGAGTGAGAGTGCACCAAAGTAGCATACCTTCTCATTTCTGTATGTAGCTCCTTTTATAGATTTGTTGAATTTTCACTTAATAACAATCTGCAGTTCAATAAACTACCACTCTGCAGGTGTGAAAAATTCAATGACAAAAGATTGAAATGACAAAAATAACATTTATATGAGCCACATTGTGGGCATACTGTAAGCACCTTACAGTGTCTTGATGTTAAATTAACTATTGTAGCATTTATTTTTCTATTCATGTAACCCTTAACTTCAACTCATTTTGGAGCCTTGTGATGTGGTGAGCATCAGTAACGTTAGTTCACCTTTATCCATAGGGTAACCGTTGTATTATATGGTATTTGAGGATCGTTAAATCGATGGAAGGTAGTTTCTCATTGCAATATTTTCAAAATGTTGACATTTGAACCCACATCGTTGACCTGAAATCTCTAAATACCCAGCTTTTTGAAGCAACGAATCTAGGTTACCTCACGGGAAAAAGTGAACTAGCGTTATACAAAAATGCTATTGGTAGGTGAACTTCTTGCTGAGAAAAAGTCCTGAGTTTGCACCCTTGTTTTGCACAGGTCACCTGAAGGAGGAGTTGGAGGAGTACATCAGGGATCACCTTCCCATGGTGCAGCTGTACAGGACAGACAAACGGGAGGGGCTGATCCGGGCCAGGGTCAAGGGAGCCACACACGCATCAGGTCAGGGCCTACATCATCATCAGGGTGCCTCCAGCTTTAAACTTTTTCCTTCCCTCTCATTATTTCGGAGCCAATGTTGTTGATTTTCCTTGTAAAATCTGTCATTTTCATAAAAATACATTTTCATCAATTTTATGTACTGAAGATTTAGATTTTTGCCTGTCCCAACAAGTAAATTTTCATCCCAGGTAGGAGGGATGGGTTCTTGAGACAACCCTGGCATTAACCCTAAATTACATTTTGTACATAAAAAGAAAATTTTTGTTATCATGACCTGTGACATGGCAAAACTGTTTCAACAAGATATAAAAACTGAAAGTTTCTTCGTAATACCATAGGAAGTTGATAGAATTTCCATTGTCCAAAATTTCATGCACCAACCTAGTAAATATCATTAAGTTACAAACAGTAAATATCATTAAGTTACAGACAAACAGCACCAAAAACATAACTTTCTTGACAAGTGAAATGGCACAAGCTGACCTACCAGGCATGTACAATGTATGAAGGTGTACATGTGATGCATTTGTAGAATTTCAAAAACATGAATGTATAACATACTGCTTGGCTGCATTACACACCCAGAACATTCAGGGTCATCATCATGGTTAAGGCAACTGATCTATGAATGTCTTCCTTTCCTTTCCCAGGAGATGTCCTGATGTTTTTGGACAGTCACTGTGAGGTCAGTAAACAATGGCTGGAACCATTGCTTGCCCGTATAGCCGAGGACCGCACGCGGGTGGTGTGTCCCATCATAGACATCATCAACTCGGACACGTTTGAGTACACGGCCTCGCCTCTGGTCAGGGGAGGGTTCAACTGGGGCCTGCACTTCAAGTGGGACCAGGTTCCTCAGCAGTTACTACAGGGGCCGGACGGAGCTGCAGCACCTATCAAGTAAGACATGTAGTGTCTATGTACATTGCACATTTATGGTAGCGTGCGTAGTCCAGTGGTTAGAGGCCTTGCCGTGAGTTTGATTCTGGCTGTGTGCTCACCTGACAGGTACC
>NC_049988.1:10318155-10326245 GCF_000003815.2 Branchiostoma floridae | reverse complement strand
CTATTCTCACCATGTAGAAATAATAAGATATTGCAGTTGGAAACCAATGTCCATCAACTTTATACCCCCAAATGCCATGGTTTTAAAAACAATGGATAATGGTTACCCCCCGGATTAAGGTGAACTATATATATTTTGTCAGAATATATAGTAGAGTTTAATATAGCTTTGGTTTTGTATTGATTTGTTTGAATTTGTTGGCCTGGATGCCATCCTTGTTTGTCATAGAAAACTAGGATGGCAAGTAACTAGGATGTTACCCAGGCTGTGATTCTGACTACCTAATATTGAACTAATGATGTAGCCAAGTCTATCATGGCTGCATAGTTTTTTTTTGTTAACTAAGTGCTAACATACTTTTGTTGTATTGTATGACCTTCATGGAAACCTTGAATCTTACGCATGGCAAGGCTGAAAGCGGCAGTGAAAAGACAAATTGCAGTATAATTACTCTGTCTTTTCTAAACAATTGTTGAGTAGGGTAAATAATAGCAGCAGCGTCTGGTTTGGGGTCACAAGTAAGGTTAAATAGATTATCACATTATATCCAGGCTACTGTAATGGAATGAATTGTGATTAGTAACGTCTGTCACTTGTGGTTGTTCAAAGGCTCTATCTTGTATCTACACAATTATCAGTATTAAAATTTTTGAATGACTACTTCTTAGCTTGAACTGATTGTTATTCCAGTTGATTTGTTCATTTTGAAGGTCAGAGGGTATTCAGGGTCATCAAAACTATTTTTTAAACAACAAAACCTTATTTTACAACTACTTGATTTTTACCTGTCCCCTGCAGATCTGGATGTGTGGTGGGACATTAGAAATCATCCCCTGCTCTAGAGTGGGGCACGTTTTCCGCAAGCGCCGCCCGTACGGATCGCCTAACGGGGAGGACACCATGTCGAAAAACTCCCTGCGCATGGCGCACGTTTGGATGGATGAGTATAAGGTTAAACACTTTATTTGTTTCATGACTTGTATCATGTCTTTCATGTTTGTATCTTCCTGTCACATTGTACAACAGAAGCTAGCTTTTTAGCTACAGTCCAACCTGGCCGAGCAACCACCTGACGCAGGCGGCCACCTGCCGTCAGAGGACACATTGAAACAGTCCTCTACATTTTTACAGTTAGCATTCTCTCCCAAAAAACATCTGTCTTACTCATCTAGCAGAAACAGCATGGTGCAATTAATATGCAACGATGAAGGTTAGACCAGCACCTACATTCATAAGATACACAATATAAATTTAAAGTTACTCGCAACCACCTGGATATGATTTTGGAAACAGATGTTTCAGATAGTGTCCGCTGTCTTTCATCAGTCACTGAAAATTGTCTAAAGTGCACTTGTATGTGAAAACAAACTTTTGGTTGGAAATCAGCTAGCTTGAATTCCATATTCTGTTCAGTTACTGACCCAGTTGCTTGAGGTATTTATGCTTTGTGTATGGAATTTGATAATGTAGTTTGAGACTACGTGCACTCTCTCCAAGCTATAAACATATAGTTAAGCTTGAAAAGCCTTGTTTTTCTCTGTTGCAGGATCAGTACTTCTCCCTCCGTCCAGAGATGAAGACGAGAACATATGGTGACATCAGTGACAGGTTAAAACTCAGGGAGAAGCTGAACTGTCACTCCTTCAAATGGTACCTGGACAACATCTATCCTGAGCTGTTTGTACCAGGTGGGGATAAATGTACATGTGTGTACATGTACATTATGACAGGACAATTTGTGATAATCATGTTCTATTTAGGCCTACAGCACATTTTCAAACTGGGGCCCAGCCGGGCAGCTTTCGGGAATGAAAGATATGATATGAAAGACACCAAAATACACAAGACGTAAAGGGAATAGTTGCAGGCATTATTTGTCTATATTTTTACGTACACAGTTCCATTTTTTGTTTCCACAAACAACCAGCCTGGGATCCAGTTTGGAAATGTGATGTTAGCCTTACTGGTTTTAATTGTTTAAAGAAGATACTTTACACTTATACAGTAGTAACGATTTCTTTGCCTCCATATGTATTACAGTTGTTTAGTGGTAAGATTGAAACTTCTACATGTAGATGTTGGTACTATTAATAGATCAATGTTGTAATCCACAGTGTAGTCTGTAGATCAGTACATCTGGGAACATGGCATGTCTCCACATACCCAGATTGATCCTCTTTTATTTTGTATTCATATGAATAAAGCTCTCCACCAAGAGCTCTGCCCTATTGGTAATTATTTAAGACTTTTCTAAGTTTTCTATTCTGCATTAGTTGCAGGCCGGAATAAGGACGTGAGAGCAGCGAATCCCTGGGGAGTAAAACAAGTCGGTGTGGGGCAGCTACCACCCAGACCTAAGGTCATCAAGAAAGGACATGTAAGTACAGGAGAGCTAAGCTTTGAAACGAATTGAGTTGGAAATCATAATCAACTTTCCCTGTTGAATATTAAAGTAAGAGCAAGAGTGAAAGGCTGTTTCCGTTTGTGTAGTTATGTTGAAAAAGATATGTTGTCTTCTATCGGAAAGACAAAAGCATTAACCATCTTAATGCTTTAAAAATAATCATTATGCAGAGTCTTGCCCCCAGCCTACACAATACACCTTTGGGAAGTTCTACTTAACCAAGCTGAGGTTTTCACTTTTGTGGGAATGGCCTCTAAATGACTTTACCTAAAGAATACATTTAGACAATTCTTTGATTGGCTGACAGCTTGTTAGATGCCATAGCCACAAAAGTGGAAACCTCAGGCTAGTTTGTTATTAGCATAGCATACTGCATTGCCTACAGGTGAGGGTATGCACAGGAGAATGAGAATGATGTGTTGTCAGTCACAATTGTCATTCATGTTTTGAAAATGTGTGGCACCACCAACATTTGAAGTAGAGAAGGTGTTGCTCTCACCATTCCTTTTGTTAAACCACTATACTGCTTTGCTTGTTATTTTCAGATCAAGCATCTGGACTCAGGGTTGTGTCTGATATCCCAGAATGGACCCAATGAGAAGGGGTCACTAGTCGTAGTGAGTGAATGTTTGTCTGAAGACAAGAATCAGGTGGGTGGTATTACTACGTTTTTTATAACATTAGTTAAGCGTTTTTTCTTGCATTTCATCGTCACACATTAATATAATGTGCCTGTATGTAGCAGAAAGATTTTGACTCACTTAACCTATACTTCTTGTAATGACTTCAAGTCCATGGAAATTTTCTTCAACAAAGTCTCAAAGTCTTTGCAGTCTGTTACAAGCTCCAATCTTTATAATATAAAACTTTCACAATAGGTCTTGAATGGTAAACACAAACAGTACATTTAAGCCCCAAAATGCTTTCATACAAAATGCTTTGTAAAAATAATGACTGTAAGATTACGGGTTTCAGCTTTTGGACAAACCTGTGCCAATCTCTTACTAGTACCTGTTCCCTGTCGCCCTATGTGTAGGTCTAGTACCTGACTCTTACCTGTTCCCTGTCGCCCTATGTGTAGGTCTGGTACCTGACTCTTACCTGTTCCCTGTCTCTCTCTGTGTAGGTCTGGTACCTGACTCTTACCTGTTCCCTGTCCCTCTATGTGTAGGTCTGGTACCTGACTCTTACCTGTTCCCTGTCTCTCTCTGTGTAGGTCTGGTACCTGACTCTTACCTGTTCCCTGTCCCTCTATGTGTAGGTCTGGTACCTGACTCTTACCTGTTCCCTGTCTCTCTCTGTGTAGGTCTGGTACCTGACTCTTACCTGTTCCCTGTCTCTCTATGTGTAGGTCTGGTACCTGACTCTTACCTGTTCCCTGTCCCTCTATGTGTAAGTCTGGTACCTGACTCTTACCTGTTCCCTGTCCCTCTACATGTATGTGTAGGTCTGGTACCTGACTCTTACCTGTTCCCGGTCCCTCTCTGTGTAGGTCTGGTACCTGACTCTTACCTGTTCCCTGTCTCTCTATGTGTAGGTCTGGTACCTGACTCTTACCTGTTCCCTGTCCCTCTATGTGTAGGTCTGGTACCTGACTCTTACCTGTTCCCTGTCGCCCTATGTGTAGGTCTGGTACCTGACTCTTACCTGTTCCCTGTCTCTCTATGTGTAGGTCTGGTACCTGACTCTTACCTGTTCCCTGTCCCTCTATGTGTAGGTCTGGTACCTGACTCTTACCTGTTCCCTGTCGCCCTATGTGTAGGTTTGGTACCTGACTCTTACCTGTTCCCTGTACCCTCTATGTGTAGGTTTGGTACCTGACTCTTACCTGTTCCCTGTCTCTCTATGTGTAGGTCTGGTACCTGACTCTTACCTGTTCCCTGTCCCTCTATGTGTAGGTCTGATACCTGACTCTTACCTGTTCCCTGTCTCTCTATGTGTAGGTTTGGTACCTGACTCTTACCTGTTCCCTGTACCCTCTATGTGTAGGTTTGGTACCTGACTCTTACCTGTTCCCTGTCTCTCTATGTGTAGGTCTGGTACCTGACTCTTACCTGTTCCCTGTCGCCCTATGTGTAGGTCTGGTACCTGACTCTTACCTGTTCCCTGTCCCTCTATGTGTAGGTCTGGTACCTGACTCTTACCTGTTCCCTGTCCCTCTATGTGTAGGTCTGGTACCTGACTCTTACCTGTTCCCTGTCCCTCTATGTGTAGGTCTGGTACCTGACTCTTACCTGTTCCCTGTCCCTCTATGTGTAGGTCTGGTACCTGACTCTTACCTGTTCCCTGTCTCTCTATGTGTAGGTCTGGTACCTGACGGATCAGGATGAGCTACAGTTGACAGGTCTGCTGTGTCTAGACGTGAATGAAAACGATCCCAAGTCCTTCCCTCGAATCATGAAGTGTCACGGAACCAGCGGTGGTCAGCAGTGGAAGTTTGCAGAAGATGTGAGTTCTGATATCATCTTATTGTTTATAAATGTCTGGGTATACATGTAGATTAGAAATTGCAATCTGCATTTGAGATCTAGATCAGAATCTCTGTCGACACAGACTGTGATCATCCTTATGATGCTAGGAATGTGTAAGAGTGGTCTCCCATTTATAATCCTAAATTTCAAGTCAATCCATTGATCTAGTGACATAAGTCAAAGTGACATGAATCAAAGTTGAGAAGTCTTATCGGTCAAGTGAATGTCTTAAAATTTAAAGATTTTATTAGATTAATTGGAATCTTGTAATCATTAATTCTGTCAGTAGAGATTTCTGATTGGAGTTACTGTTGACAGTTACTTCAATCGGCGTCTCTAAACATGCTTTTGCCATTTCCAAAATCATATCCAGTTGCTTGAGTAACTGCTTTTTGTGTATCTTATTACACGGATGTCTAACCTTCATCGACGTATTGGAATCTGTATACTGGCATAAATAAAGGTCAATTACTTAAGATTGTACCACTATACTGGTTGTTCATGCTTCTATTTGCCGAACATCAGATATCACCAGTCAGTTCAAATCCGGAAGTACATTTTCCGTTTTGATCGCAGCCAATGTTGAAATCCTATTTTTTCAACTTTTTTCTTCCTGGACATACATCAAAGTTTTACGTACCATTGGAAAGCTCATGTTATCCTGAGTATCAGGCTACTTTTTTAGTGTCCTAACGTACAAATTTCTTGAGATATTTGACTTTAAAAATTGCTTTTCCCGCGGTCTGAACATAAGTTCCCGCAGGAAATTCTTGTTCCCGCGGGACTGAGCAGGTTGTTCCTTCGGGTTTCAAAGCTTACCCCGATTGCAGACCGCATACAATTAACACCATGAAAATCACTGAATTAATTAGAATCACACCTGGGTAGCTTGTGTAATTAGCACGTGTATGACCAATTCAGTATGTCTAGGAGAGGCCGACGGGATGAACAGGAAATCCTCGGGACCTGTCCCCCAACAGAAGCTGTTTTTTCTGCATCATGAGCTAGCTGACTCAAAAGAAGGCATTCCTTGACTTCAACGCTCAATATAGACATAACAAATGTCATCTTTGAAAGGATAGCACTATACGGGGTCCAAGTGTTTGTTTTGTTTTGTTTTTTCAATCACACAAGACGTTGGCCATTACATTCTCTCTCCATGGTTTGTAACATAACATTGAGGTGCCTGAGTTGGCTCAGTTGGTGTACAGTTTTTCCTGACATCAGGGTGGAGATGTTGAGACAGTTTCATTTGCTTTGATTTTTATTAACCTTTAGCCCATTTGGGCTCATCTTCCAAGATTCAAAACAATCAACATGACTATACAACATACATTTAAAAAAATACAACAATCAACAATCATAGTATTTACAATAGAGCACAGTGTCTCAGGTCAAAGGTCTTAGAGATACAATGTTTGAGATGGCTTGTCTAAAACTGGACAATGTACACAGTGACTTATTGTCAGATGGCAATGAGTCCCAGAGTATAATTGCAATGGTACAGGAAGGTACGTTTTATAATGTTTTAGGTTTGGGTAGTCGAAAGTTGTTGGATACAGAAAATGTAGTGTTGTACATGTGGGATGAATTTAATTTAACTGGTCTGAAGGAATTGTACACATTTTGTGGTTCGTGGCTAGTGAGGGTTTTGAAGAACATTTAATCAGAGTAATTAAAGAGAATTTTTTGAAAAACTTGTCAAAAAGGTTGAAAAGGTTGGACCTCTGCAGGTCTCCCTCACACATCTCTGAGAGGTGTGAGGAAAGGCGTGAAAGGCGTGAATAAATTTGTCATGATTATGATATGGACCGTTCGGGTCATGATATGGGCCGTTCGGGTCCATATAATGGACCGACGGTTTCACAGTCAGAAAGGATTTGGATTGATGATTATAAGGCACACTTCAATCCCCTTAGACCATTGACTGTAAAACAGTCATTGCTTCTGGGGTAGTATTAGACCAAGGAGGTTTGTTTATACCCAGCTGGGGGTATTAGCCTTGAAAAGGCCATGACAACATGCAATTTTGTCTCCTTTTTGCCTTTTAGTCATGTATATCATAATTTGTCTTATGTCGCCAATCCAAAGTTAGCAACAATAGCAACTGAGACAAAATCTGACAAAATAGAAAGCCCAACAAAATCGTCGATAAACTGCCAGAGCCATAACCTCTGCTTGGAGAGTATGGATTTCTTAGTCTGTGTCTATTAGCTGGAAGTAGTAATATTCATATCTGGTGGAGCACTGGTCAAATTCCGGTGTTTTGCAGTTAGAAGTGATGTGCTGCCCCAGGTGCCTCTAAAGACTCTGGGTCTGCATGGCGGGTTGTGACAACGAGTTATGCTGAATTCAGAAGAACACCCTACGTATTACGCTAAATCAAGGACGTTACATCAGGAAATTGGGGGTTCTGGCTGGCCAAATTGGTAAAGTATAGGTAGTACTTTTAGGTACCCAAGCTAGTATTGGCAGACCTCTGTTTTGCTAAAGTGGGACTAAGACCATTAAAGATGTTAGTGTGGGTTTGGCAGACAAATTTGACATTTGTGTCTCAAGTTTTGTGAGGTCAAGTAGGTAAAATTTGGCAGAAGTAGAGAAGAGATTCTGCTCATTCCAATTATGTACTAGACTAAATGATAATTACCAAAATATTTGTGCAATATATGAACACATTTTACTCTTCAGATTTGACAAATAATGACCGAGACCAGCTTGTTGCAGATGGCTAACAGTAACAAAATTTTTACAGGATGTAGAGAAGACTGAGAGAAGACTGCCTACTTTTTAGAAAAGCTTTCCAGAAAATAAGAATACTCTTCAGATTATTTGAAATTAATCAATTTTAAAGTTTGTCCATTTTGATAAAATTTAGGCAGTACGTATGAATTCAACAGTCAATATCTAACTTTCTGATAGTAAAATAAATTTTCCAGAAATAATTCACGCAAACACACTTGTTGTGCATTCTTTGCATGTCATTATATCATAGGTTTTTATTATACAAGCTTGTCTTTGCCTTTCAAGTTTACATGCTTGGATTTTGTAGTTTTTGTACGTGTGAATCTGACAACCCCATTCGTCATGTTGACAGGGCCTTTTTTTTTTTATTATCAATAGTAATTGTTTTTAGTACCTTTGCCCAAAGTAATTACCTGTAATCATCTTTAATTATGCATAGAATGCAGACAGGGACACTTTAATTGGTCAGTTCA
>NC_049988.1:10313956-10316218 GCF_000003815.2 Branchiostoma floridae | reverse complement strand
AGATGATAATCTACAGCTATATGCAAGGAGCTATCATCAACTATATTCCATAGGCAGTGTTGGGAAATTGCATTGGCTTCAACAACACAGCACTGTTCACAAGATTCACAATAGGGAAAATAGACAATACAATACAAAGCAAAACAATGAGCTTTCATCTGTACAAATGTAAAGAAAGGTTTTGAATTTGGGCAGAGATAAAATGACAGACCTAGAAGCCAAACAAACAATGTTTTCAATATGGCGGACACAACAAGTACACAATAACAATAGGAAACACTTAGTCTAACACTGTGAGGCAAACCCACTTTTTAATGGAGCATTGCGTGTTTTATAACCATTCCGTGTTCTGGGACCCTGACCTGGAGTCACTATCTGTTAAATACGCGCAACTCCAGAAAAACATACATTAACAACGCAAAAAATGCCTAAAACTAGCCCGACTGCGGAATCTACTCGGAGATTACTATATATGATAGGAATGGAGACTTGTTGAATCCAAGGAGATTGAAATCCTTGCTGAATCTTTCCCTTTTTGTAGATAACTCCACAAAAATTTAGATTAGCTTAGACAGCGTAACTTTGTACTAGGGTTTATTTACAAGTAATGAGGTTTATACTTAGTACAAGCACAAGGTGAGTGAATGGATATTGTATGTACATGACCAGGCAGACGTTGAAGACGTGAGTCTACAATCAATCACCAAAGCAGATGTACTTTATATTTCGAGTCTTGTTTAGAAGCAAACTTTTTGATACACATGTCAAGCTTATTGCATATTTTGTATCAGTCGGAAACCTGGGGCTTTAATAATGCAAATCCTGTCGATCGAATCGCTTCGAAACTGATGAAAATGCCTTTCTTATACACTTAGCCCTACACTACACTTAGCAGAATGGGAAGTTCCCCATTCAAACAGAAGCTTCTCTCAACCAAGTAAATGTGCCAAGCCTGTTTGTCTTCTGTCTGTTACGGCAACAATGGCCGAATACACATTTCATATTGAAGGACAGACGGTTGCCATCTACAGTTATCATGTATAAGTCTGACTCCTGAAAGGAACATCAAGATTAGCAAAATTATGAAGGTCGGTCTCATGACTTTGTACAGAAGAATATATCGGGTGTTCATGTTTTTTGTTAGCAAAGAAGTGTGTATGATATACTAGTATTGTGAATGTCTCATGTGTCAGAGCAAGGAGGTTTTACCTCCTTGGTCAGACCAAGGAGGTTGGTAAGACATGTACTAGTATCTGATTGTCTGATCCACCTGCACAATTGTGCCAATTGGAAGATGAGCCAAACAAGACTAGCTTCTTAGTGGGATTTTATGTGCCATCTGGGCAGTTAACATTAGGTAATAATGTTATCATTGTCTATTATTATTCTCTATACTTGTTGAACTATTTCAAATTAAACTACATTTCTCAATCTTGGGACTTCGGTTATTCGGCCCCCAAAGATTATAGTGGACTGATCATCAGCTAACTGTTTGGATACAGGAACAATCCAAGGGCTCTGGTTGGGTAGGGGTGTTTGAAGAGTAGGTCCAGTCTGGAATAGAATTTGTGGGAAAATGCTTTTGACAGTTGCCAGGCCAGAGTAGTAATTGACGGTAAGGCTTTCCCGTCTGAAATTTCAATTCTTGAGATAATTGTGCATCTTTTTTTCACTCTCCCATACCATTACACGTCACGTTATTAATGGTATATATTACTCTAATACTGCAACAGTGGTCACCCCTGTAGGGCCGGGGAGGAAGTGTGAAATTAGGTCGTAAACAAATGCAAAAGAAGGGAGGAACAATGGGTGGGGATTTCAGGGCAATTATCACTCTAACTACTACATTTTTACAAGTTTCCAGTCCACATTGGGTCATTTACATAATGAGGGCAAATTTATGCAGAGGGTTGCAGTGCCAAGTCTTAGTCTTTTGGAGACAGTTAGGCTGGCAGACAGAAAGACATTAGTCTATATAGGATAGCAATTGTAAGAAGGCACAAAAAGATTTCTCACTGTTATGCTCAGAGACACTCATGCAGCTGTGTAAAAGGTATATAGTAAAATAACAATTCTCCTTTTGTATTCATAAGGTGAAACACAACAGACAACAAAGGACCACTCACACTAAATAGATAATTGACAGATGGTGATTAGTTGAGTCAAGGAGGTCCTTGGTTGAGTGCACTGGCACATGAACCTTATAGTCAATACTGAGTATTTATTCTCCAGTGATGTTAATCACCAAGGAGCTTTTATCAC
>NC_049988.1:10280644-10313850 GCF_000003815.2 Branchiostoma floridae | reverse complement strand
TCACACCTTATAATTTGCTTGATGATTTTGGAACAGAAAGTGTTCACAGCGAAGTAGCTGTATAAGATCTGGTATAAAACTCAAGATGATGTTGAGTTTGTGAGAAAGATACCATTAGGCTGTCTGCTGACGAAGATACACCATTGACTATTGGACATATTTTTAATATTTAAGCTGCCTCAGGATGTCAAGAGGTGACCATTTTCAGAATACTACCACCGAAGCAATGACTGTTTTACAGTCAACAGTCTGAGGGGATTGAATTGTGCCTTATAATCATCAATCCAAATCCTTTCTGACTGTGAAACCGTCGGTCCATGATATGGACCCGAACGGTCCAAATCATGACCCGATCGGTCGACATCATGACAATTCACGCCTTTCACGCCTTCCCTCACATCTCTCTGAGAGGTGTGAGGGAGACTTTTACCTGACATTTCTATCCCCGGGGATGCAATTTTCCCGCGGGAAAGCATGTTTTTTGACATTGTCTTCCCTGGGGTTGAGAGTTTAGACCCGACGGGGTAAGAAATTTACCCTTCGGTATCCCAATCTTGCTCCGCGGGGAGACCTAAAGGATAATCGGGATGCTCCAAAAAGACCGCGGTCAGCTTGCATTTTCCATCAATCAATGATATCTTACGTTGTGAACATTGTAGAATAATTATTTTTATATCACTATACTCAGTACGCCAAGAGCTACGCACTGATATCTCACTTGAAACTAGAGCATCAAGTTTGGTTGATTTTCCAAATACCAACTGTTTTTACTGATATAAAATGACCAGTGTTAGATGACATGTTTTACTGTTCCTTGACTTGCAGAGTGGCCGACTGTACCAGCCCTCAGCTGGCATGTGTCTGGAGTTCCAGTCGTCTAGTAAAGGCTATGTCCACATGTCCATCTGCGATAACTCCCCTGTACAGCAGTGGAGATACATACTGCTATAGTCTGGATTTCCAGTCGCCTAGTAAAGGCTATGTCCACATGTCCATCTGCGATGAGTCCCCTAGCCTGTACAGCAGTGGAGATACATACTGCTATAGTAGCCATTATATGTAAGGTCTCTATTCTTTTAGGAAATTGAGATAAGTGAAGAAATGTGTTGTGATTGGGAAATACTGTGGAAAATTCCATGCGGTGCTATGCTAAGAAAGATGTTGGTTCTAAATTTAATGATCTATTAGCTATATATGGAGAGCCTAAGCAACCATTTCTAAACTCCAGTGAAATGCCAGGGCTGGAGTCTGCCAGCTTTGATGGCTGCCAGCTTATTCTAAAGAAGTAAATGGTTTATCATCATCATCATCTACTGGTTTTCTCATCTTCAGCCATTTAAATGTCCTGCAGCTGCATTCAGTCTTTCTTCATGTTTTTCACTGCATTTTGCAGCTTCCTTAGCTTCTTTTCTGCTATAGGAGGATCTTGTCATCTGTGCTTCAGGTCTACATTCAGTATGTAAAGCATTCTGATACAGTGCCTTCCTTTGCATGCTTTGTATCTGCTGGATACCGAGAATTAGCTTATACCCGTAAATGTATAATGTAATAACACTATTCAAGAGATACAAAATGTACAGTGTGTTGCACTGTGCATTGCAAAAATATCATGTCAGTGGTCATGTTTACCATCCAGATTGCTCAGTCAGTTATGATTCTGATGAAAAGGTTGCTTATCACAGTAACAATTAGGTTATTAAGCTGTCAGAAAGTTGTCTCTCCTTGTGTGATCTCTCCATGTTGGAGCTGTATGTTTCATTCCAGGGAACTACTTCTTCACTTTCCATGTCAGTCATGTTGTTTAATGCTTCAGTTAAAGCAGGGTCTTGTAACTACATTGACTGCATTTTCGGCTGGAATGCAGTATTGTTACAGTGAAAGTGTGAACAGCTAGTACAGTACAGTTGTATCATAGTTGAATTGGTCAGTAATGCTGCTTTTGTTAAGTACGATAATTGGTGCATGATCCATCTTCCCTTTAAAGTGAAACTAGTACTTTCTACTAAACAAATATATTGCAAAAGACTTGCCAGTAGCATACTTGCATATGCTATTAGCCTTCTACAGAAGAATTCAGTTGTTACATACAATTATTTTATGAAGTAATTGCACTTGCAGCACAGGCCTTGAGGCACATCAATGTATGTTACCTGTATAAAATGTACATGTATATGAGAACTAGAACATTCCCCTAACTTCAACATGTCTACATGTTATTAGAAGAGGCTTGCTTCATCCATTTATTGGCAAGAAGAACTGTAGTTGCTCTATATTATCTGTAGTGCATGTACATCTAGTTTTGGAAGAAACTCATAGTCTGTTGAAAAAGTTGCAGTGAAATTATGTGACTGTATGCAGTGCATTAGATAATGCACCAGTGGTCTTCCAGTCTTTAGAGTAATACTGGCTATCCGGTCACAGAACTAGAACTTGGCATTGCTGTTGTGTAAACAGGCCAGTTAGACATAAATGATTAATTATGTGATTGAAATATGTGCAATAATCAACCCACTTTAATATGAAACAAGGTAAGATACTGAATTGAAGATTAATTTCTTGAAATATTCTTGTGAAACAAACAAGGTTTGTTGACATTACATCACACTTGACAAAAATGATATTTAAGCTGTACACTGGCATACTGAAATATATGAAAACAAGGATTTGTGATTGTAAGTGTATATTTTCCATATCATTACAAATTTAAAATCCATCACTGTTTATACAATGATGATGGTGATCGTTTCAAGGCCAAGCAACAACTGTAAAGTGGTCAGTGTGATGAACTTGTACATACTGTAAATTGAAAATCTTGATGTTATAAGAGTAAGTTGTCATCACGCCATGACAATATAATTTGAAAGAAAGCTATTACACAAATTAAAAGCCAAGTATATATGTATATGGCATCTGTTCTTTTGTCTAGTAATCATTTTGTCCAAACTTCCTCTTGTTGTTTGATGCATGTCGTACACTACTTATATAATAAGATTGTCCAAGGAGAACACAGTGACAGGCAAGATAGCTGTTTGCAAATAAGTCTCATCTTGTAGTTTTATTTTGTGTACATCTGTTCTTGGAAATCGCCAGAGACCATACAGCCATACTTTTGTCTTGTACATCACCTTAACTAACAATGCTGTAAATATTTAAAGCTCTGTGAATAGAAAAGGTCTTGTGTACTGTTGGCTTCAGGTTTAGGCCACACACGTTTGAGTTTATGGATGACATAAAAATTGTCCTGTGAACCCATCATGAAATTACTACAAAAGGAGAAAATGTGTAATGATTTTCATTATGTTTAGGTAGGAAATGTCACATATACACTGTACTGTAAAATTTCTTATTAGAAACATAAGCTCAACTTGTGTTGTTTTCACTTTTGTATGAGATTTCCAAAGGATGGCATCTATAAAATCCAGTATGAATGACCTCCAATGTAATATTCCTGTGGTATTGTATAACAGGATACACAAGTACCCAGGCAAGTACATGTACATTTGTATTGTATGTGTCAAGCTCTTACAAAGTAACAACAGCATATTGCAGTGTTTGTTAACAGATTGATCATTGAGTATCCTAAGTGGAAACTTTTAATGATGCTTCACAGTATTGAAATGTGATGTTGAAATACAGATGATAACCAAACAAAGTAGAATATACAAAGATGGACATCAAGCCAGTGAATGTTCAAATTAATATACACAAGATTTATGTTACAGATTAGTTTAAGAGGAGTTGTTGTACTTTAATTGATGAAGGTAACTAGTGAAGTAAAATTCGCATAAAATGATTTGGTAAATTAACAAGATTATTTTGTGAAGTTCGTCTCTGTTGGTAGTAATCATACTTGTAATCATAGTGCAATGTTAAACTTTCTTCCAAGACAAATGTATACAAAGATCATATTTTCAATGACCACTGTTGCCTTCTTCATGATAGATGATGTCTTCTTGACTGTCTGATGTTTTCACTCTTGTATGAGATTTGAAGGAGAAAACGTCATAATTGTCATGAGTTAAAAGATTAGGTTGGAAATGTCACACCTTGTAAATGCTCATATTCGAAGGAAACTGAACTGGTCTTGTTTTCACTCGTAGCATTGTTCCAAAGGATGGCATCTATGAAATCACAGTATGCTATTCTACTGTTTAATGGAACAGAATGCATAAGTACCCAGGAAAGTGCTTATAAAAGTTTTAACAGATCATTGCAATGCATCAGTGACATCAGATTTATGTCTGAATGACCCAAGTGGAAATTTTTAATGTTGTTTATGATCATTGATCTTGGAGAGGGCGACAGTGGTTGTTGAAAATTTGATTTTTGTATTACTATATACATTTGTGTTGGAGGAAAGTTTAGCATATGCGCATTGTTCAAATACTCTAGTACTTACTGCCTAAGACATTGACACTGTCAGGAGGTTTTCTCTTTTACATAATCATTCAGTTCATACATAGTCCTTTAATATGTAAAAAGCTCTTTAAAAGATTGTGAGCTGATTGAAGGCCCAAAATATTTACCGTCCATAAAATCTGACGGGGGGGGGGGGGGGGGGTGATATTGACTCCAAATGATATTTGACCCATGGCTGATGTTAACCGTATAGAAGTTGCATGTCAACTGTGATTGGGTCAGACAGCTTTAGAAGACCAAGCGAGTCAATAAAGAATTCCGGTGAGTCCAATTTTTTTTGTCAGAAAACAGCTTAGTCTTCAAATGATTTGTAAATAGTTGTCAAATGGTAGATATTCCTGTGATACGGTATATGATATATCTATTTAAGCATCGTTGTTCATACTGTTCACAAGGCAGTGTCTTTATCATGTTTGCTAACTTGTATGGATGAAACATACTTTAAAAAGTGAACTAGCTTTAAAATGTCAATAAACAACAGAACCAAATAGTAAAAACCTTCTTTGTGCATTGTTACTGTAAAGGACATTTTACGCGTTGATCTAATGTTACCTTCTCTAACTAGAAATTAAACCAAGAGAAGAAATTTTATTTTTTTTTACAATGAGTTTTATCACAAGTCAAAAATGTCAAGAAATGGTAATTGCCTCTCCTGGCCATTTCAGCGTAGTCCGTCAATCATTCTTCAGTAACCTGTGTCATTTCCTTCACCTTGATGAAGGAGACATTGCCGTGCGTAGTGGCTGAGTCCTTGTTGCTGGTGGAGGGCGTGACTTCGGCGGTCGGGACAACTTTGTTGTTGCTGCAGTACCGAGCAACACTGATAGGGTGCGCGGCTGCCAGCAGGTTCATACACAGGAGCAGGATATACACCTGGAGTCGAAGGTAAGGGACAAAAACTTCAAAATAGCACAACAAAAATAACAACACTTCTTTAGGTAGCTTCCTTTTTAGCTTTGTACGTCAACCATTGTGTGAGTAAGGTTTCAACGTTGCTTATAAAGTTACTTATCTGTTGCCAACGATTGCTGTTGTGAAAAATTACCTTCATATTGTTACTGAAAGGCTTCGGAAAGCTGTAAGGAGCCGTCATGTATACCACGATGTGACCAGCTGTAAAGTACGTTTTGTAGTAATTAGTTTATTTGAGTAATTTTGTAAGTGTCAGGATACCGTCCTTGGTGCTGAAATACCGGTTTAGCCAGCATACAACGTTTCCGACGGGTTTTATAACATTAGAATCGGTAGTTCTGTGTTGGAATGATAATCTGTGTTTGCAAACCATCGTCCAGCTGCAATATACGTTTTGTTGTAATCACTTTGAGTAAGTGTCAGGATACTGTCCTTGGTGCTAAAATACCGGTTTAGCCAGCATACAACGTTTCCGACGGGTTTTATAACATTAGAATCGGTAGTTCTGTGTTGGAATGATAATCTGTGTTTGCAAACCATCGTCCAGCTGCAATATACGTTTTGTTGTAATCACTTTTAGTAAGTGTCAGGATACTGTGCTTGGTTCTGAAATGCCGGTTTAGCTAGCATACAACGTTTCCGATGGGTTTTATAACATTAGATTCGGTAGTTCTGTGTTAGATTAATAATCTGTCTTGCAAACCCTTGTCCAGCTGTAATGTACGTTTTGTTGTAATCACTTTGAGTAAGTGTCAGGATACTGTCCTTGGTTCTGAAATGCCGGTTTAGCTAGCATACAGCGTTTCCGATGGGTTTTATAACATTAGATTCGGTAGTTCTGTGTTAGATTAATAATCTGTCTTGCAAACCCTTGTCCAGCTGTAATGTACGTTTTGTTGTAATTACTTGAAGTACTATATGTTGTAAGTATTATGATACTCAGTTACTGTCCTTGGTTCTGAAATGCCGGTTTAGCTTGCATACAACGTTTCCGACGCGTTTTATAACGTTAGAATCGGTAGTTCTGTGTTAGAATGATAATCTGTCTTTGCAAGCCTTTGCTAGAAGGCTAATTGCAAGGGAACGCATGGATACGATAACGTAAAGTGGTCTTTAGATATGTATGATGCTTCTACGTACAATACTTGGGGACTTTTTTCTTTGGGTGCAGTTTCTAGTGAATATCGATACATTTTTCAGAAGTGAGTACATATATTGTGATTTTAGTAGAAATATGTTTTTAAGGGTTTATAAATGGCGAAATCTCGGCGAGATTGTGGTTAATGAAATGGTGGAAAACACAACATTTCGCCCATAGCAATCCCGCCACTCATTTCTTATCCTTTGCCAGTTTAGTTAGCAAACTTAGTACGAAAGAATAGTCTTACATAGAGCGGGTTGTCGTCGTTCTGCTGGACCCACATCATTAGGGGGATCTGTAAGGAGTTCACCACGCCCATCCCGCAAAGTACGCATGCGTACAGCCGTCCGGTGTATTCAGCAGGGAAGCTGCAAATGCAAAACAAAGAGAAACGACATTGATGTTCTGTTGTACTTTACTTCGACCTTTGTGTGACGATTGCACGTTAACTGTTAATGTAGTACATGTATCTCACTGCACTTGGGGCACCGGTGCGGCACGTCGGGGTTCGAAAGATTATTCAACGAATTTCAGAGATAAAGAACGAATTTTATTACGTTTTGTGTATTTTGTTGTCTTCTAAGTCATACTTATTACGTATTACGCAATATCTAAATTGTAAAAGAAAATCGGCGAAAATAACATAACAGCGCCGCGGTGAACGAATTGAACCCCGCAGTACCGCACCTGTGCCCCAAGTGCAGTGAGATATCGATACCATCTTTATGATTTGGCATTACATTTGCATCACAATTAGTTTAACTTATGACAGCGTCGTTAACAGGGCAAAGTATACAACAATCATACAACTCAACATCAACAAATGCTTACGCGTTTGCGAGGAATGAGACATTCCCGCCATAGACGAATCCCCGACTGATGACGACAATGACGAACATGATGAACATGTCGGAGGTGGAGACCAGAGACAGGCCCATCACTTCCTCCACCCTGGGTGTGTGGTTAGAGACAATCTTAATCATACACCAACTGTTTAAGATGATCACATTAAGGTGGCCATTATTTGTCTGTCTTTTTTTCTTTTGCCATCTGCAATTAGCCCTTGGACAAGCATGCAATAAACTTATATTACATCGTTTCACTACAAGATTAGCACATTGTTTTAAGCAAAAATCACCCAGTCCTCCTAAGAAATGTCATATTACTACGTACCTCAAGACAAGGGAATGCGACTGTTAGTGTTATTGATGTTACCCTTCATTAATGATTACTTTAGCAGAATTAATTGTCACGGCGTTTTAACATATGTGTGTGTAGTATGCCACCTTGAAGTGGTCACAGAAAACTACATTGTACATCCAGACCATATTCCGTCGCAGAATGAATCACAAACATACATGTACGACTACACGACTTCGGCCACATTGACTTGATTTTATGGATGACATCCGCGCGCGCATTGATTTTCTCCTGTTCTTAAAACTATGGCACATATGACCCAATAGCATTCCCTGGTCAATCAGAATATTATGCTTGCCAGGGAATCTGCACTCCAGGGTAAGAGGGCACATGGTCAGAGCATTAAGCCACCCTTGCCACCGCTCTAAGTCTTGAAACAAGAATGGCGACAAAACACAGCGACGATTGTCTCTATTATATATGATATCACTAAAGGTGAACCAAGCCTGGAAAAGAATTGACTGAATTGTAAGTACTGTGGTTTAGCAGCATTTTCTTTTGATGGACTTTTCCCCTCGCACATTAGTTTTTGAGCCTGAATAGGATGTCATCCTTAAAATAACGCCAGTGTGACCTTATATCTGAAAACGCCAAATAGCGTCTGCGGTTGTGGTTGTCTGCGGTTAAATAGTGGTTAGCACAAGGAGCTATTGACATATTGCTGTTGATAAACACCTTTCCACATGAGTCGATGAAAAATATCATTGCGTAAAGACTCTGTTCAGACATGTTTTTAAAGTTGACAAGAACGTGGTGTCACACCTGCGCGGTTCTATAACGGACAGAGTCAAGAAAGCATAGAGTAAGGTCGTTAGGGTCACGCAGATGGTAAACACGGGAATAGACGCCAACTGTCGAGCCCTCGGGTTGTCACCTAGTGAGAGATAGTCGGCATGTTGTTAGTTACATTCCCACGACACTAGGATAAGCCGCAGTTTTATTTACCATAGACCATGAAGTAATCCCCCACAAGGCATATGTCCCAGTTCTCAACCCGGGGCCTGGCCGCACAGCTTTCGGAAACGGAAAATATTATATAAAAGGCAGCAAAACACATAGAACGTAAAAACAATACATTCTTGGGCATAATTTGAGTATATTCCTTGATAAATATTTTTATTTTCCACAAACATTTTCTTTTCCGGTTTGGAAATAATAATAATAATAATGGTTTATTTCACAGAAGCATTTCGCAGCCTTTAGGCTGAATTGCACACTCCTTTCACAAGAGAGTCAAACGGGACCTAATTAAGCTTATGTCACATTTCCAAACCGGTTCCGGCCGGGCAGCTTTTGGGAATGAAAAGTATGATATCAAAGTCACCAGACAACACAAGACGTAAAGAGAATAATCGTGGGCATTATCTGTGTTTTTAGTTTCCACAAACAGCCCGACCGTGCCCCTGTTTGGAAATGTGACCACTCAGTGATTTAGTACAGGACAATAATACTAATGTGAACGCATCATTTGTATCAGTACAAACTGGACTTTGTTTTCTCAACATTCTTGTTGACTTATTTAAAGAATAAAATACCTATCTACTACCTATATCGGTAGCTAGAAACTCGATTGTATAGTTAAAAAGAATTAACAGAAAGACATCTGTAAATAGTTTCATCCGGTTGGTCTGTCACTGAAGAAAGAGACTCCTTTTACACAACCAAAAACTTTATTGTCATTTTACCGACGTTTCGGTGACCGTCCGTCACAATTGCTACGGAACAGTCAAAATTGCCCTGATGACGGTCACCGAAATGTCGGTAAAAATAAAGTTGCGGTCGTGCAAAAAGAATCTTTTTATTCAGAACAGGAAGACACAATGCATACCCTCCAGTCGGATGTTGATCCTCAGTGCCCTGTCATTTACAAAGCCTGTGATGGGATCCAGAAGCAGTCCAGCCATCATGAAATACCCGAAGATGTTTGTCCACAGGTTAACTATAAGAAACAAAGTTATTACACATATTGTCATTGAAAGCAACATTACCGTACACAATGAGTGAACAGGAGCAAATGTATGACGACATCGTAGGAAGCAAGCTTCGATTACAAAGCAGAGACAAGTATGTTTTGTTTTGCTTATTGTTTAGCTTTGCTTTTTGTTTTGTTTTTTGGACTGTCTGTGTGGCGCAACGGCTAGAGCATTGGAATTAGAATCAGTAGGTCCCGAGTTCGATACTCGCCATGCCCCTGCCCCAATGACGGTGGAGTGACGCCCACCGAGCCTCACGGCTAATCTGTCTAAAGGTGCGGCACCTACGGATTTGGTGCTGCCAGTGTGTCAACATCTAGATCTGCACACTTGCCACCAAGACCCGTGAATTATTTTTTGTTTATTTGTTTTTGTTGTAACATGTCCTCACCCTTGCCGGGATGTTGTCCGGTGAGAGTGTTGAACCAGGCGTTAGCACTGCCGATGACGAAGTTGATACTGAGGTTCTCCACACACATGTACAGCACGTGCGACAGGAACAGGCCAGAAGTCACGATCTGACGAAACGTGGGCTTGTCGTCAGACCCGGCATACATCTCTGGTGTCTCTGAAGTATAGAAAAAAAGGGACAAATATAAACAGTAGCTGACGAAGGTATCTATTCTCTATAGTGAAACTTTTCGTCAAAATTGCTTTCTGGTATCCTCTATTATTATATTTTGATTAATGCACTTAGGCAGGGCTTTCCATTATACTCTCTTGAGTAATCAGTACGAGGCAATTTAGTCTTAGGACTACCAACTCGTACATGACTTTGTGTGTGTTTGATAAATAAACCAGTTCTCTCTCTTCTCTCTCTCTCTCGCTCTCTCATTACTATGAACTAGACAGAATATCGGGCGAATACCTTTCAATTGTAAAGAATAAGCTGAATATCAAATGGTCTACTAAGGTGCAACAACGGCCCCGTTTACCTTGGATTGTAATGATGATTTGGAATGAGAGTTGTTGTTTTTTTAAACATGGTGTATAAAGGACAAACAGTTTTATCTTTATAACGTATTCACTACGAGCAGAAGAAAATAGTTGCAAAATATTATAAGTTTATTATGAGTTACGACAATTGTCTCGTACCAACAGCTTCGGGCTCTTCCTCTTCGTTATCAACGGTTTCTTGGAACGACTTGTTTGGAAACAGGAAGAATGTCGGGATGAGGGACAGCATGGAGAGCGCTGCCATCACGTAGCAGAACACGTTGAACGGGACCTCTGCGTCTATGTACAGGATCTGTGCGAAAGTAAAGGTTTAGGTCCCTAATGCTATATCTCGCCAAAAGGGCGAGGTCACAGAGGTCGTGCGATCATCGTGCGGTCGCTAACTTATGGCATTTTTTAGGGCAAAAAATATGCGTCCTCTACAAAGTTCAACTGTCTTTGTACACAAAATGCTGTTTTTGATCCACGTCGGTGGTTGGTTCTGTCACGGCCTGCTTGAAAGTCCTATGCCATCAAAATCGTACGACGATCGCACGACCTATGTGACCGCGCCCTAAATCAGTAGTGTTGTTTTTTGCATAATTAGGAAGACATCGACCACAATATGTGTAAGGAAGGTCTGTCACTACTGTAACGCTACATCAAACTTAAGATAATAATGAATTGACACCAGCTGTCAAGACATTTAGCATATCTACAAATGATAACTGTTGTTTTGATATCATTTATTACAGTGATGTACCAGTTGCCATAACTCATCACGATGTTGCGTTAACGATGACGAGTTACTCCGTCCCTGGGACAGATCCGCGGCGCCAGCCAGTAACTACAGGTATGTGATCAAGGGTCCTATTAGGCGCCAGACAGTTAGGATCAGTTAGGGAAACTCTGTGATACAATCCTTAGTTATCAGGATGTACCATGACTCAGAACAGGGCCGCTTATCTTGTTGGAACCAAGTTCTATGATTTCAACTAGGATTCCTACTAAGCCAGCAACATATATTCACATTCATCGCGCATAGATAAGGGCGCACAGATGTGGAAAATATTGTCCTGACACTGATTAATCAGCTTTTAGTTAGTGTCTAAAAATATGACTTGTAACGTTGGTTTCTACCAACCAGTATAGACCGGGGCTCTGTAGAACTGTACATACAACGTTCTACAATGCCTCACACTAAATGGCATTTAGTGTTGTCAGTAGTATATTCTGGACTAGGTTCATAGTCCAGTTAGCCTACATCTGTTGTCTATAGGCAATGCGAGAAGAGTAACATGTAATTTCTCAGACAAGTCACCACTGAAGTGAACTGCATAGATGCTAGAAGCATACTGAAGTCCATGGTTAAATTTGCGTCATCGGTTTTATACCGGTAAGGTATTGTCCTTATATATAGTATTTTGGGGGTCTTTAAGAAATATTTTGTCACCTTTAGCATGAGGAAAACGGCGGAAGATGAATCGAAGGCTCCGGCAATCAGTGTGACAACTGTTGACTTTTTATCGCCGAACAGATCTCCCACCTAGCGAGAAAAGGTGGAAGTGCGTTAATCAACTGTCGAACTTTCATTCGCTTTTAAATGTGTCAGCTTCCACAAATAGACATACACCAACATAGAATAGTGAGATTTCGGGGGATATTTACAGTGTCACAGCTTTTGGTCTACGTTGAGCTTTCTTATATAAGTAAGGTTAATACTCCGAGAAAAATTCACTTCTAGTTTTGCTGACGGCTTTACGCCTGAAGTTGTAAGCTTACCGCCATGTTCGAAAGTAGCACGCAATTCGCACCCAGCGCATACACCAGCATGGCGGGAAGGACCAGATGGACCAGCGGTTCGTCTGTCGACAACAACAGTAATAGTGATATCCAACATTGACCATGATGTTAAAGACTCTGCATTCGTGAAAGTCAACTATCTAAATTTTTGTCTATGACTATTATAATTTGGAACCAATGTAAAATAACAAACCCAATAACCCACTGCCAAACATAACCACCTGGTTGGGCCGATCCAAGAAGAGCTGCTCCAAGTGTTGCACAAATCCTTCAAAGGGAAGAGGAAATTATAGATGAGTCCTGTAATTTTTGTTAGAACGAAAAGCTTAAAAGGTTCACACCAATTTTCCACTACGTAGACGCTTAGCCATCAATCATATGATATTTCAGTTATACCGTACGTTTGGAGGCTTTTCAAAGCACTTTATGGTTAGTGGTTAAGAGTTTGATGATAGATATGACCGCTCCTTGCGCTTGGCACGTAAATGCACCATTCTGCGTCACAGCAACTTCGTACGTTCACACCCTCATGGGATTTAGAGTCATGATACATGACATGACGTCAACTAGACGCCCAGCGACAACTAAATCGATTACTTTGTACGCGCCTCCAATTCAAACGCCCTGTAACTGCAAAGTTTACGTCATGCGGTGACGTCATAGCACTTGAAACAGTTACTCACGCCCAGCACACGCGGGTCCACTTGATGCCGGCGTTATCGAACACCAGGCCCGCCAGGACGGAGCCGAAGGCGAACATGTTTGTCGTCAGGGTGAAGATGAGGGAGAACTGGCTGTTCTGGGCATCGCACTCAACAACGGTCGGCAAGGATGTCCCATTGCCCCCCTGTTTTACCACGAAGAAGCGACAGCCCTGTCATTATAACTCAACATCTTTGTCTTTGTTAACAGAGTTATCAAGTTGTAAACTCACTTCCTAGGGAAACCCTAGCACAAATAATACAACAAAAAAATCCAGGGCCAATGAACCACCCCCGTCAAAAAAGTCTCACAGAGCAAACCTTTGCGAAAAAGCCAGTTTGAATGGGTCCTGTAACAACCCTTAAGTATAAACATGTGGTGTCATGTTACATTGTATGTAGTAATGCCTGTGTCGCCATTAGTGTGTGTGTGGGGGCGGGGGGCATATAGTTTTGACGATGGTATTGGTGTGCATCACGTTTGTTTTCCAAACTATTCTTTTTTAATAACAGATGTGCAATCAAAAAAAGCTGGGCGAAAAAGTTGCAAATTCTATCGGCAAAACGATATAATTCTACACAATTCCCATCGGAAGTAAACCTGGTGGCGTAGTGCTTTGGTAGTAATCAAAGGTACGTCATTTTGATATGAGTACTCATAGCAGCAACCCTGTTCATAGCTAACATTCAAACCTTTCAGTTGTAAGGAAGTACAGCAGGACTTAAGTTTGATATTACCCCTGTCACATTTGGCGAAAACCGATCGGACGACGATTCTGCGGCAATCGCCCGAGCCTCGCTTATAATAATAACTTAATGCACAACAATTATGCAAGGTACAAAGTATGGCTTATATGTGACAGGGACGGTTTTCAGGTGAAAAATACGCGCAACCCTCTGTCGATCTTAAATATGGCCGATCTTCAATCGATACGCCCGAAGATCGCGGATAATGTGACAGGGGTATAAGGCGCATCCGCTGTTTCATATGACAACAGGGAAGCAAACAAATTTTGATGAATGGAAGGGACATGACCCTTAGCCGGGAAACCTCGACAACACAGCTCAACTTAATGCAGCTCCGTGGTGACTACAGATAAGAAATCAGAATTCTATTGACACTGTATGAATGACTGGTATTGAGTAGACTTTTTCGATGAAAAGATAAACGCAACATGGTTTAAATGATATGACACCCAAACCATAGTTTATACAGCGCACTGTCCATGCAAGTGTTTCGCCTAGACATGTCTCATTATAGCTTGTCTTAAATGTTATTCACATTTAATTGGAGGTACTGCATTATTTTGTACCATTGCATTTGCAGGTGCAGTTTGTACCTGTGAGGTCCAGTTGTGGGTCCGGTTCTCCATCAATCTGCTGACATTGTTGCCATCCGCGGGGGCCTCATCACACAGGTGAGTGAAGAATCCGTCCGCCTTCAGTACGTACACTAGAGACGCCCAGCCAAAGAACACTCCGGAGAATAAGAGGGTCTCCACGACTGCTACAATCAGCAGCATGTACCGTATGGAACACGCAGATCCTGTGTCCGACATTTTGTCCTCCGAAGTGGAGGGAACGTTTTAAGACTTGTTCCCACGAAGCTACATGAAGGCTCTGATGAAACAACTTCTGGGGGCTGGGATTTACAATGTTGGGTCCCATCCCAGGATGCAACTGCCGGGGCCCGGATGTTAGACTCAATCGCTGAGATTCCGGCAAAGAGCGTCTGCTATTGGTCGAAGGATTATTGTTGCTCATCAACAACAAATCTCTCGAAACACTCCCACACACTGGATCACAGACGAACAATTCTTCAATTGTCTTTCTGCTTGGCAAAGTCACCGTTACCATGGCATCTTGGATCTGTTACCTGGCAAGTTATTCCTACCCGGTTCAACAGAATACGGCAGACTTATCAGAGTGACTTCATTTTACAGAAGACAATATGAGGTGATTTTACTGACCCATGATTGGCTAGCATTGCTGACTACACCAGGTTGCGCAATTTTGCATCATCTTCAGAGCCGAACGCACGGACTCGAGTGGGACGAAAAACTAGTTCTGAAAATAAATTTGTTGTTTCTGTCATTCTTCATCCCTATGAAATGGTACTAAAAGCGAGGAAGACCGTATGTTTGTCGCTGATATGTACATAAATGTAATGTCGACTCGAGTAAGTTAGTCTTCATACTATTCCCCATACATGCAACACGGTGCATCTAAGTATACATGGCTTCTCGTTGCCTATAATTTCATAAAGCCTCCAACTCAGAAAATAAACCTCTGAAAGGTGATAATGGAAAACCTGACATCTATTCTTAAAACGGTAAAGAAGATTGCTAGCTTCTTGCAACAGGAGGACATGCATGGGAAGGCGACTTATTACAGGCATACTTCGGGGGCACGTACATGGAGAACTCTTGCGGAAGTTTAATGCGTTGCAGCAGTGGTCCTTCAAATAGACACTACAAGAAGGATAAATATTTCCGTGACGTCAAACAATGCCACAAAACGGCTGAAGTTATGACGTGCAAACGATATGAAGAATAGATATAATAGTTATGGTAGTTGTGTGTAAGCCTTCTATTCAATGTTATCTTTGTTTACTACCAATATGTTATACATAGATAATATTTTAGTCCTACATCATTACACATTATGTTGTCTAGAAAGGACCAACAGCCTGATTCACACCGCTATCTAAATTACCAAGCATGCATACAGTAACACATTTCTTCTGCAAAAACGTCGAGCATTGCGCCCTGAGTGTTAACCTCCAAGCAGAAGTTTAACTCCGGTTGTTATTTTTTGTCGTGTTTTATGCGTTTTTGCCCGACGATACTGCTACAACATTTTTGGCTGGCGGACATGAAGAAAACAGTACAAAATAGAAACCCCGACAAAAACGCCTAAAACACTTTAAAAATAACTAGAGCCGAACCTTCTAGGAGAGTACTGAGTGTCACTTTACAGCGATTGCACCAGATTCGCAACAAATGTCATCATAGAAACCCAAATATTTTCCCTAGTTCTAGTCGCTTCTTTTCTGGCGAAAACAGTGAGCATCCGTTCCTTGAGAAATCAAATCAACAGTAACTATGTAAACCCCTATGTGCGTAAGATAAGAATTACGGCTGCTAGGACTAGTACGAGCTACGGGCGGCTGCTGTAACAGCACATAAATCCGGAGGTCAATTTTCGTCAGCCCTAAACAATCGATGAGATCAATTCATGCTTGCCCTGCAGTTTATTGTCAAAGGGAGAGAACGCAAGAGCGCATCACAACGTCAATCCTACTGTCACTAGTGTCAGGGAAGGAGGATTGATTGCAGCGAAGGGGACCGCGATGCACGAAACAAAAATATATTTCACACAAGAGACTAGCGTGCCATCGTCGTAAATTAAAATAATCATAAAACTCAAGAACACATAATTTGCATACCCTTTGTCATGTCGTTACGATATATTTGACACAAATCTGGATTCGAAGCTTAAGTACGTGTCGTCCTCACAAACTTTAATATCAAAAAGAAATAAAATATACCTCTGATCAGATGGGAGTTTTGGGGATCCGTACAGTCAAATTAATTCGTAATTGATTCGTAGCCGCAAAAAAAACTTGATGAAGAGTGGGCTGGTTCATTGGTCGTTAGTCTATTAAATAACACGACAAATTGTCACTAGCCAAGTGGGTCGTACTTTAATACATAGCTGGAAGTGCTGTCTTTTAAAAACAAAATGAACTAATACTGAAAGGGTATCAGTGGATATTGTATCTGGCTAACAATTCCTTATTTTGTCGTTTGCTGTGCAACACAATTTAAAAGAAACAGCCTTATCAAATGGAAACGACGATACTGGTTTACAACTTAGCACAATATTGTCTTTTGAAATTTCTTTCACTTTTTTTATCTCTAGACCTGGCATTCCTAATGTCTTCCCTGTCCACGATATCGTCATATTTTACACTAACACAAGTACTAACGTACTCTGTGAGCCATAACAATTATTACGTGTTCAAACATTTTTTTCTTTTGATAACGTTACTTGCATTTTGCATATTTTATATATTTCTTTCTCGAGTGTACTTATTTGAAAACAACCAAACACGAAGAATTCGTCACATTTCCTCGCTGCAAAGAATATCCCCGTTAGTCTCTATGGAACGTTAAGTCAATGGGTCGGTTAATTGTGTCAGTAGCTTGTATACAAGTCATAGCGGTCCACTTCCAGGGAACTTTGTCTGTAGCACATTTCAACAACAGAGATGGCCTGTGGTGAAGAAGCTTTGTTGAAGAATGTACGAAGACGTATTGGGTCAAATGGTGTGCCTTAAACCCCGGGTAAATCATGGTTAGTTTTCAAATGTGGGCCACACCGGCCACCGACCAACCCCGTGTGGCCCCTTATATCGATCGAACGCCGATCAGAAAATCGATCAAGACGGGAGAGTGGCATCGATTGTCGAGCATGAAATTTTCATGGGGTCTCTAATTTCGAATCAAAGGGCGGTGTGTACAGTGTAGTGACGGTGGTTTGGTGTGGTGTAGAGGAGCATCGTTCTATTGTGCAGTACTGTGTCCATATCCGCTCTATAGTCACTATACTTTCCTCCCAAACACTACCGCTGAAAGCTCCTATCCGGGACTATGTGTGTGATAACACCCTTCCTACAAGGGTTGGAGCATGTTTGTTGACAGACAGTGACAGGATATGTCTAGCCGAGTTGTTGGGATTCGCTCATGAGCTTCCATTTTTCTCATGAATTATGCACGACGTTTCCACACCTAACGACGGAGCGTTGGGCAATTTGCGAATTATCACAATTATGCTCTCGGCAAAATGCTGGCACCGGTAATCTCAGCAAGGAAATCGCATTAAAACGAGAAACGTGTGAGGCGCAGTTCCGTCTTACGGTAAAAATCCTACGTCGTATAACGTCATACAGACACACATAAAAACAATGGCCTTTTACCCAATCGACGTAAAAATGTTGAAGGGTAAGCTATGCTCAAAAATACCGACGGCATCGTCAACGATCTTTTGAAATCAAGTAATGGATGATTTATCTATTTAATTGTATCGGTAACGTGAATGAAGTATGCTCTCTGCGACAATTTTGGAATTGGCAAATCTCGTCAGCTGGGTGAGCATCGCGAGAATTCACGTGATCTCAAATGTTCGACTTATTTTTACCGAAGGTTTTCGATACGCACACCCGTGCCAAGACCAGTGTAATCGACGTGTTTATTGATTGGGACTATGACGTAATGCCAAGGCGTTGCCTGCCCAATTGGAAACGTGATCAAGCATGTTATCAGATATCGGTAGAGCTGTGAAGGATTCTGGGAGCCATGTGGCAATGCAACGATGTCCATGAGCTCGTAGATTTAGTTTCATTAAATGACACTTGACGTAACAACCTTGTCCTGAACGTTTGACACACAAGTGGATGCGGTCACACAGAAAGCTACTACATGTAGTTGCTTTACTAGATTGGTCGCAGCCGTGTATAAGTGACTTTGTTTTATCTGGGATATTATACTACTAGACCACCATAGGTCACTTTAGGTATGGACAATTTGATTGCCAGTTTGAAACGGTTAGCTTCGATCTCATTTCAAACTGTCGTTATTGATTATGTCCGAAAAGGCTGCATCCAGTCGTACAAGAGGAGTATAAGAGCTTTGCTACGATTGAAAGTGTATCGCTATTAGAATAGTGTTGGTAAAACGGTTGAAAATGACAAGATGAGTTGGCAAATCAAGCATGACAGTGACCACTCCATTTTTTTCATAGCTACGAGGGCTGCTCAAACGTAAGGCTGAATACCAGCACTGGGTCCAGGTACTGCTCCCGTACCTGTGCATGAACAAGTTCATAGAGTAGTCTGTGGTCGTTAGTGATGACAGAATGTTAATCTACTCAAATGCAGACCAGATATGCTTTCCAGAAGATCTCGAATCAAATATGGTACTGATTTTAACACCTATACAATGTTTTCATCTTTCTCTAGCGTTAGAGTTTCATCTTATTGGTAGAAATAACGCTTTTTTTCGTGGTAAAAAGATGGGTACAAAATAATTCAATAGAGTGTATATCTATTCAGGTACAGTGCCGGACTGCCGTTACATTGATGTCCATGTGTTTTGGTATGTACTTACGCGATACCTTCACAGTACTGTACTCCTATGCCATGTTAGTGGATGAGACAACGCCCTCATCACATAATGAAGTGTCTATCAAGGATCCCCATCTATCTACAAGGTCTTTACTCGTTATACCCACACCACCATCACATATGGTTTTCTGCCCACCAGCGAAGTCTACATCTTACACACAGGGGCACTGGGCAACTTCTGCATTTCTAGATACTGATAAAAGAAAGCATGACATATTTTGCTGTCTGAAGTTATTGCTAAGAAAGGCAATTCGCAATCTTTGCGTCATAACCGCAGTAAATCCTTCGTAAATTGTCGGAGACTGGCGCATCCACCTACTCGAAAATCAATCTACCATTGCTAATACCGTAAAGTTTGTTTGAGGACACGTCAAAAGGACAAATGTGTCGGCCATAACGGAAAGGACAATAGGAGGATCCACTGTCTATTACCTGACGTCTTTCTGGCTGTGTCTCAAATAGTGCTGTATGTGTATATTATTCTTTCTTATGACATCAAAGGACGAACATGTTGCGACATCTTTTCCTAGACAGTATAGAAGTGCAAGCCAAAGAAGGAATTAAGGATATGAATACTGCTTGTGGAACTGCGTTTGTGTATTCCGTTTTTATTATGAATAAAATGGTATGACCTTATCACATGAAAGCCAGTGAAAGAGAGAAATCATCTGGATTACTCTATCTTCCATTCTTGGTTGGTCCATTGGACACTTCAATCCGCGGGCCTTCATCTAATGTACACCTGCTTCCGTCTAACGAAAATTTACAGGCTTGACATACATGTTTTCAGCACAGAAGGGATGCAGACAGACGCAGACAGATATGGAGTGCAAGGCGCCATATATAACGCACTGTAGAGACAGGATAACTGCATACGACATGCTTTTTTGCGTGATTAGCGGAGGATAGATTACTGTACAACGTGTGGCATCCATCGTAAAACGTCCCTACAATTTGCAGCATGGAGTGTCGCATACTGTCCCGCCTCCTTGTTTTATAGGCCCCACGTCACACGTTTATATGGGGGATGACTAAATGTAATCTTGTGGTCTCACGTCCTAATCTCTATAAAGACACTCCTGTTGGCAGTTAAACGACTTCTTGGATGATAAACTGGTCGTGATTTGCGAGTCTATCCGTTGTGCCAGGAGGATGGAAACTTTTGTATCATCTGTCGATATTTTGGATTTGTTTGGATTCTGAATAAGATTTGGCACGAAAGACGACAAAGAACCTGTCTTCATTCTAAACATGATTATGTATGACATGTACTGGTGACAGTATTAGAAACAGTTTTTTCTCGATTAAAGTACGCACGTTTTGAAAAAAACTTTTTAAAATTCAAAAAGAAAATTTTGAAAATTCAACAGGTGAGGATTTGTGGAGGTATCAGCAGGGTGTTGGATTCACAACCCAGAGGTTCTGAGTTCGAATCCGTTGATGTGCCACAGATCTTGTGCCCTTAGGAGCACTTAACGCGACTTACCTCACTTTACTCAGGAGAAAATACCTAGCTTCGGGTAGGGCCGTCACTCGAATAGAACGTTTAACGGAGGTCCCGTGTTTGAGGAGAGCCACGCACGTTAAAGAACCCACCACACTTATCGGAAAGAGTAGGGGACCTTCCCGGTGTGAGTGGATCAATTAAATCTGTCCTGATATGCAGGTTGTACTGTTGTGGTTTGTACAATACAAACCTGGAGTGTTACGCCTTCAGGTTTACCTGGTATGAAAAACAAACAAAACAAAAAGGGACTGCAATTGGTGCCGTATTTGAGGCTATTGAACGGATAAATCGGGAGAAGGACCTCATGTAGAGTTAGGTGGTGCTACAGTTCTAGTATATGTCGCTTTGTCATTGGGCGAAGATTTGCCAACATCTCCCTCTATATGTACGTATACTGTTATTTAGGAGAATGGAAATATTCCCCAGCGGATGATGACGTTATATCCCTCCTAATAGTTATGTCGTCATGTAGTGAAGCCAGGAACAGTACATTTTGTCCGTCAAACAATAAATCATATAAACCAAAAACATAATTAAAGTGCAACTATAGCCTGAAACTTAGAATGGACCAGGGGTGATCTTGGTCTAGTATCTACTAAAATTTGACGAACCATATACCCGGATATATGGCAACTTAAGATCTTTTGCTATAAACACCATTGCCAAATCTCACCAATATCTTCATATTCGTAGTCTTTACTCCCCCTGTAGAGACAATTAGATATCCATTGAAGTAAAGGTGCAGAGGACACGTACCAACAAAAAGCAGTGCTTTTAACATTGCATTGCGTAAATAGTGCCACCGCCATCTGCACAAAGCACACTGCTATCTGCATCACCATCTAAAATCTACAGTGAAAGCTCCTCAGCTTCCCGATTTTGTTTCTGGGCTCGTCTGTTCATCTAACACCAGTTTCCCCGATGGTCGGGGCTAATTTTCCGGGCACAACGTTAATCGACTATCCATTGAACACGTGTGACGTAGCCGTGACAGGATCAGGTGGAGGGCCATATTTCCCGCTACACCATCAAGTGTCAATCAATGTTCCGTGTTGGCTGTTCAGCCGAACTATTCACCGCGAACGTTGCTTCTCCTTTTCGGGGCCTCTTTATCGCTCGCCCAGCGGCAGCTATTGGACGGAGGCGGGTTCGGTAATTTGTCTTGAACGCAAAATCAATGTGCGCCATTGTCGGTCGGCAAGGTGCTCAATTTGGACGGTGTCAATACACCTGTAGTCACGTGAGCAAGACGGTGATATAAGATAAAAAAAGAACATCGCAATTGTGAAAATAGTACATCGTCGTTTTCTCAAATTCAATACCACCCTTGTTGAATCCCAGCGTTTAGAGATCTGACGTACAAAGCCCCAAATCGCCGATAAATGTGGCGTCTGCGCACGATTAACCAAAGGCAAACGACTGCCGAGCGCGATCGCACTACATTACGGGGCTCCAGTAAGGGTTCCGCCGCCATCCCCTCTCCCGGGGCCCGGTCCCCGATACCGCCCCATGAACAATATCAGGGATACCAACAGAATGGATAACCAATGCCAAACGACAGTAGATGACATTAGCAATGTAAGATGCAGTTAGTATCCCTCTCGGACAGGGCTTTGCGCCTGGTGTTAGCGGGATGAACTGCATCCCTCCCCAGACGACCATTAATATTTCAGACAGCCAGGCCGTATATGGAAGCCCTCCGCCCTCAGCACCGGGCATGGCCTAATGCATGCTTAATTGCCCCGCGCATAGAACACGTATTGGAGCAGGCGGGAGGATTAATTATTGATTAACTCTAATGCAGGACACCCTGTTCTTGTCGCAAATCGCCTCAGCTCCCACGGATATATTCCTCACATCAGGCCAAGCCAAAACACTCTCAGTTCTGCCTCATTAGTCTCTTACATCTTACGGGATGATAGTACATTGTCCCTGAGGCAGAGCATACTAGCTATAGACTGCAGTTAGGAAGTTTCGGTGTTCCCTCCCCACTTCAGCATGCAAAATGGCAACATTTATTCTGATATTCATTTCTACCTTGGAGCCCACTTATCCTTGATGACCGCTTAACTGGTCTCGAGAGACCAAAAAGCCAATTACATCCAAGATCAGATTTCGACATGGAACAAAAAACTCTTCTCTGGGGTCTGACAGGCCTACTCTCAGGGTGATCTTTGACCTCGTTGTTTTATAGTATTACCTCATTCCACAGTGACTCACAGCCATGACCCGCTATTGTACTCACGTTTACCCCATTCCCGTATGGTCGTGAGAAACGTCACGCCATTTTATTTCCTGTTCAACATTGGTCACTACACTTGACTTTCGGCCTCCACATTGAAATGGTCCAATGCAAAGCATCAGGGAGGTGATGAAGCTAAATATTAACAAAATTGCGGAGATGTCCAGTTTCATATTATCAAACGCTTACTTGAAGGGACACTTTGCAATCAACACAACGCATAACGTTTCCCTTTCTTTACCAAATACTGGTGCTGCAACCTACAGTATTGGAATATTGTGATTGTACTAAGTGATATTATCGTAAGGTCCAGTATGCCGTTGCACAGAAATAGGTTCCATCGAGTGACCCACCGACCGAGAATCGCGTGATATTTGTTCTGGCGCATGCGCAGGCTCCCCTGCGCCTATCCAGCTCATTGAGCATTCCCTTCAATCCCCGAACCTTCCCCAGATTTGCATCAGTCGCGCTGCCGCCGGTATGAAAAATTTATGCAGGCCAGATTTCCGTGTGTCAGGGAGAGGGGGCCAGGGAGTGCGAAATGACACGTTTTCTCCCCCTGCCGACAGGTGCCAGGAACGGTGAACTGTTTACAGCCGCCAATTCCTTTCCTTTTGGATGCACCGCGCAGGGATTTCTCCATAGAGGTAAGAGGCAGCTTCCTTCCTTCATCCCCGGTGATGACACCTCTGACCTGACGTTGCGTGCATGCTAAGATGTGCAGTTGACGTTTAGGGCTAGGTCTGGGGCTGTGGTTGGCACACAGGGGGTGGGAGGGAGGGAGCCTGACAGGAAACGCGACAGCAGCAACGCTCTGTTGACAGATGATGGCGACTGAAAGAACTGTGATGGAATTTGCCAAAAATAGACACTCGTTTACCGTGTTAAGTTATACTTGATACTGCAGTCGATATCAAGGCTATCACTTAAGTACACTGGACTTGGTAAGGAAAGATGATGCGATGGCCGGCGTGTGGAAATAGCATTTGGTGGATTGTCGCGATCTTGGAATTTCGATATCTAGGCACACAGTCTGGTAGAAATAAAGGTGTTAGAAAGGTGTAATGGAGATGACATTGCTGTTTAACGGCGCTAAGAATTCCCCCACCGGCCGGCCCCCGCACCATCCACCCTGCACCGATCCCGAATGATAATTGCCGGCTGATCGATACTGAATATATTCAAAATTGATTTGGCGTCACCGCGCTGCATTCCAATGCCGGGTTGCGTCGCGGTGGAACGCGAACCTTCGCGTAAGCCAGCCTTCCCTTCATGCACCTCTGCTGCCCGTGCCTGCCTCTCCCGCTGCAGGTTCTCAGGACTGGGAGGTGCAGAAACTCGGGACGGTCCGTGCCTGTCCCTGGTGCTGAAACGGCAGTAGTTGTGACGACGGAGGGCAGGCTTGGAAAGTGTGCTCAGGCAGAGGCAGTGGCGGCGGTAGCGCCCGGAAAGGATGCGCAGCGGGAAAGATGGTTAGTGGTGTGAGCGCAGAGCTGGGGCTGCTGATCTTTACTGTTGCTCACTGTTGCCTGGGAGGTCACATCCCCTCAAAAACAGGTACAGACGTCATATTACACTTTTCTTTCATCATTGCATGAGACTTTACATTTTAAGCAAAATGCCATGTCTCTACTTCAGCGCATTGGGCCTCCCCTCTTCACAAGTACCTACTACGGGCCCCATAGCCTATATTAAGATTCAATTACCAGTCTGGAGCGTCTCTTTTTCAAGGCATTGTTCAAACTTGAGAGGAAATAATTGATACTATCGTACTCTTGGGGTGGCCCTTAGATACTAGTTTCTGTGTCTAGTTTGGCTTCAAGTGGCCGATATTAGCAGATAACCCTGATGAGAGGGGTCCCATCATGCTATAGAGTAGATGGACTCGTGCAGTGGTTTGCATAAATAAATGTTCTTCCGTTTCCAATACTTGTGGAGAGAACGATGGATATTGTACAATGCCTTGATAATTTGACCACCCTGACATCGTGCAGCATGTAGTAGTATTTTGATTAATTCACTTATCGACGGAATGCAATGGGAACTAGGGGCCGCTATGGGTTTTCTATTTGGCTCTCTTTCCGCCAGGAAGCATTGTTATATAATTGTCCTATTTTCTGTTTCGACATACATACAGACACGTCTTCGTTTTAAACTATCATGTCAGCAACCTTCTGCAATGCCATGTATTATGGGGCCCCTTGTAATTGATTGAAACTTCCTGGCCCTTCTCTGTGGCCTATCACTGGACAGCTATGAAAACATTGGTCCCATGGACAGTCGATATAACCTGTAATGTCTCATCACAGACCACTCTTCGGGGCCTTCCGAGCAGCGGCAATACAGAATAAAGAGAGAAAACCAGACGGATTCTACGGTGCCCCTTCGACTGCGGACATATAACAGCACTGAACCCGCGGAGCATTTATCGACCAGATTAAAAGACCAATACAGAAATGATCGCGTAAGGCACTATTTTTGTTGTACCGTTGGTGGTGTGATTGATTCTCGGTGCCCGGTGAACAGGGGCAGGGCCCCCTGCTCCTACACTCGCACCCTTTAAGATTGCCAATCGATTTTCACTTTTCTTCCCGAAATGAAGCTAACTGTTTGTGTAGATCATGTTCTTTTGAGGCTTACCACTTGGCAGCATATCTTTTGTACTAATGTACTCGTTTTGTAGATAAAGTTTTAGCCATTAGTTTCAATGTCTCCATTAATCTAAACAGCCATGCTATCAAGTATGTTGCTAGCATCGTCTTTACATGTTCTGCAATATAACGTTTTTCCGAAAATGAAATAGTTTTATCAGATTGTCAGGAATATTTCAAAACAAAGTAAAAAAGAAATACAATCATTCATTCTCAATTTTCCCAAACTAACAGCTAATGCTTCTGACCGATATCAATAAAAATTTACGGAATGTGAACCTGTCGATCAAGCTGGTGACATGTTTTCTTTCTCTCTCTCTCCACAGTTGTTACATACGTCTCATACAAGCTTCCTTGTGCCGGCCTTTGGAAGACAGTTCGTCTTGGACTTGGAGCTAAACCAGTAAGTGGGCCTCCCTACATTAATAATGCATTACACGGAGCGGACAGGCCGATATCAGCGCGTCAGCATAGAATGGCAATGGAAGTGCACAGTCGATGGAGACTCTCCTGGAACCGTAATGCTAGTTCTGAAGTAGCTGTTAGCGGCTCGTACAAATCTTCCTGTCCTCTTCAGAGCTCTTCCTGACGGGATCCCGAGAGAAGGCAAATGCGTCTGCCTTAGACAACTGTCTTGATGTCATATTCAGCTTTGTGCTCTTTCTCTGTCATATTCTTTCTTCTGAGAATACAAGGCATTTGGAGTAAGAGCATGATCATTGACTATGAGCGTTGTTGATATGCTTTCTACACCAAAGTGTTCTGGCAACCATCTTCATTATTGATCAATAATTTGAATATTCGGTTCTAATAAATGACAGTGACAATGACAATGATCTTTATTGAAAGCGATGGTACACAATGGTACTAGAGATTGGCATATCATAAATTATCATTCTTCAAGATTTCTATGGGCATTTTATTACCTGAGATCAATTTTCTTCTGGTCGTATCACGACCATTTAGCGACGATTGTCCCTCCATCTCTCGCTGCGAGGGGCTGGCAGGTTGTTAAGCTCAAAGGGAATGTCAAGTGTGGTCCATTTACTCCATTACGGGTGGTTAAATGGTTTATCTGTGACTTTGACTGTGTGAGCAGACGGTAATCAGGGAGGAGATATCTGCTGTAATTTTCCCAAATAAGGATGGATCCTGTGTCCAGATGCCGGGATCATCCCCTGTAGTGAGAAGCCAAGTCCATTGGCGCCATGACTGATTCAATTAATCCTTATCTTGCGACGTACATTAAGAAGATTGGTTAATGATATCGAAATGAGGAGCAGGAATACGCTGGTACCCAGTGCGTTTGAAATGTGCCATGAACAATTGGAATGAAGCAGGTGCATGATAGTCGGTAGTTAAGTGATATACGATCACGTGCTGCACTTTCCTTATGCTCTGTGGGAACATGTTGAACTTTCCAGGGGTTGGAGATATGATTGATGTACCGCTTTACATCTTAGGGGCGTGTCAAATTACCAGTTTCTTAGCTGTGTAATATACACTAGTGAACAGTTGTTACATCATCAAAAACTGCTCTTTGGTGTGCACAAGCATTTAGCGGAAAATGATTAACAAATATCAAGGCCGCAGAAAATTACAATAACATGCAGACAATTCCGTTTCGGTTCCATATTTTATAGTCAAAATATCTGTATAAAAGAATATTTCAAACGGACATACAGTGAATGGTCATTGTGTGGGATGGGATGTTCTAGTTTCCCAGTTGTTGCAGTAGGGTCGGTAGTCGGTACGAACTCGTCATTGCTAATTGATTGTCATACAAATGCTTACAAGAACGCCACGGATGTCCTAATGAAATAATGATGATACCAATAACGCCATGTTTGCAGTGCTGTTCTTTAATCATGGATGAGAAGACTTGTGAGTTTCACCCGAATCTGAACACTTCGAGGGATGTGTTCATAACGGATGTGGTTGGAATGCGCGGATAGTATTGTGTCACTTATCTCGTAACCTTAGTGATGTTGGTATTTTCACATACCACAGGTATGAATCTATCTACGCTCTATGGAATTATTTCCCTCCATTCCAAAGAGCATCAGATTTTCACCCTCTATCCCCAAATTTGCCAGGGAATGTGTGTGTCTCGTAACCTTAGTGATGTCGGTATTTTCATATACCACAGGTATGAATCTATTTACGTTCTATGAAATCAGAACAATCCCTTCATTGCAAAGAGCATCATAGTTTGACCGTCTTTCCCCCGAAGGGCCAGGAAATGTGTGTATCTCGTAACCTTAGTGATGTCGGTATTTTCACATACCGGAGGTATGAATCTATCTACGCTCTGTGGAATTCTTTCCCTTCATCGCAAAGAGCATCAGATTTTGAAAATTTGACCTTCTAATAGAAGTTCTATACCCCAAAGTTTCAGGGAATGTGTGTATCTCGTAACCTTAGTGATGTCGATATTTTCACATACTGGAGGTATGAATCTATTTACGTTCTATGGAATTCTTTCCCTCTATTCCAAAGAGCATTATATTTTCACCCTCTATCCCCCAAAGTGCCAGGGAAGACATTTGACAATGTGTGTACCTTTCCCTCTATTCCAAAGAGCATTATATTTTTACCCTCTATTCCTCAAAGTGCTAGGGAAGGCATTTGATAATGTGTGTACCTTTCCCTCTATTCCAAAGAGCATTATATTTTACCCTCTATCCCCAAAAGTGCCTGGGAAGACATTTGCCAATGTGTGTACCTAGCCCCATTGGGGTGCCCCTGCCCGTCGGCATCAGTATGCGAGCAAGCCGGCCACGTCTATTTCTTGGCGATTACAATGCGTTTTTCCGCGCCCCAGGGACCCGGCTGACGTTTTTATACGTTATAAATCAGCGGGCCGCTCGATTGTTCTCACGGACGTGAGGAGGGGCCTGCCGAATGGTTCGCTGGGACTCCTGATTAAGGAGGAAATTCTTCTCTCTTTCTAACCAAAGTGCTGTATTTTCTCTTTGACATTAACTTGATGACGTCGTCCATATGGTCCAGAAAATCATATTTCATGCATATCCATCAATATTCGTTATGATTCTATTCTTTTCTAATTCATTGAGGAGAGAATGTCAGAATGCCAATTTAGCCAGGTAGGAAACCTCAAGGAAGAAATTGTTTTCTATTTCTAACCAAAGTGCTGTATTTTCTCATCAATATTAACTTGATGACGTCGTGCATATGGTCAAGAAAATCATATTTAGAATTCTTTCATGCTTATCTATCAATATTCCTTATGATTCTTTTCTTTCCTAATTCATTGATGAGAAAATGGTCAAAAAAGCAATATAGCCAGGTAGGAAACTCGGGATCTCATTTTCAGATACAAGATTAAGTCTTAATTGTCCAACCCCAAAGATTAGCCACACTACACACCCAGTCTATATTAGGAAAGGTTGGCGAATTTAACACGAAACAAGTAGTTTCAAAGAATGGAAAAATTGGTATAATAAATTAGTTATCACAGTGGTGAGCATTACTCAGTGTGTCCAAGTGTATTTCTATCAGTTGTTTGATCTGTAGCTGACGCCTTACCAGCCTGACAATGGACAGTGAAGTTTTCATCATGGCTTTTACTTAATTGCAAATACAACATTTATTTGTTGTCATGTTAGAATTGGGAAATAAGGAAATAAGAAGTGTAAACCATTTTGATTGAAGCTAAACAATGTGTTATTCAAATTGAGTACAGTGGTGAAGCGTTCAGTTCTATAGATCGAGCCCATGATGGTTTGATATCAAAACATTTAGTCTACAACATGGAACGCAAAGGCGTGGAACAAAAATGACAGAATGGAAGTTTGGAAGATTGACTGTGACTTATATTCCCAGCATGCATTGCCTGTCAATTGAATTAAACTCGTTCCCAGGCTATCGTTCCCATGGGAGGGGATTAATTGTTTGGGGGTGTGGAGTTGTCAGTGTGAATGGATCTTGACTTTCGCGTTAGGCCATTAAAGTCATGCTTGTACAGGAAGGACAGTCGTGACCTTGTGCTTATTCCCATATTTACTCACATATTGGGTTGTCTGGTGTGTCTCTGTACGTATGCACAAGTCTCTCTCTTTCTCTCCATTTCTATGCATCTCCCACTTTCCCTGTCTATGTGTGAATGTTATTGATGCGATTCCCAACATTTGCAATGATTCAGTGTTGGCATACACTGTCCTTAGTGCTGCTACCTTTGTCAATGGATCTAGAATTTCAAAGCAGTATAGAGAATGTGATGAAGTCTGCTATCGATCTTTGATTGCCTTGTTATAAATTTGTATTCCAGTGCAATGAAGTATATTATAACGTTATATGTAAGCGTTTCGGACATAAATGTTTGCATTTGAAATTAACAAAAAAAGGTACATGAGCACATCATGGTCTAGAATATACATGTATACATTCTCCTGGGGATGTTGGTCTTCAAGTTTTCATCTAGTTTACCCACGATCGGACTGCATTATGAAGATGGTCTTTTTTGTACATATTTGTATGTTATCTAATGTGTTGATGTGACATGTATGTGTTATCCAGGGCCCCACTGTAAAGCAGTGTGGTTACACTGAGTTGGGCTACCCTGGCTAAAGAACACAGAATTAAAAAAAAGTAGTTTACTCCGGGCCCGTTCGCCTTTACAGCTGACGAGCATTCACGTATAAGACCACACAACAATAACCAGGTTAACAAGAAACAGAAAAGTTCAGAAGCAGAGAAAAAGAAGACCATATTGTCTCATAAGGGACTAACTAGTTCCGTTAATCCCATTTGTGTGTCACATTCCGATGCTGGAACTGATAATCTTTTCCCAGCATGTATTATTCAAGGTGTTATGGAAACAGCCTGTCTGCACCAATTAGCATAAATGACAGAAGCGCCTATACCAAGCAAACCTGCTGACACTGTTTTTAAAACAAATCTCTTCAAAAGTAAAAAAAAAAGTACACGTTCGACATGATAATTATTGATAGAAAATGGAACTGATTGTAAATGGATTGTCAGTACTTTGGTTTTTTTTTTTATAGATTAAATGGTGTGGTGTTTAACCTTACACGACATAATCGATGGGAAGTTCTTGCCAACGTTGCTGCCTGTGAAAATAAACAGTAGACAAGCTACGTAACTACCAAAACCGTGCACCTCTATAGAGGGGAGAGAACCCTGCCTACCCCCGGCCTCCTATTTCGAACGTAGGTCGATATCGGTTATATCTCCATCACGTGACCCGCCGTATCGGTTTCCAATTTTGTTCCCGTAGCTAAATCAATTTCAACGCGCGGAGGTGAATACCAAATTATAATGTTTTCCGTGGGCTGGCCTCATCGCTCTCGCTTTCGTAAGGGTGATTTCACCAAGCGAGGTCGGCCAAAGCTAATCTTCCCCATCTTAAGCATTCAGATTTATCTTCCTTCGACTAACGTTTGTAATTCCAAGCGCGTGTGTGTGTGGATTTTAGGGGACTATCAAATTCAGACGATGATACATTATAAAAACTGGGGCGGCCTGAGGTGAATAATGATACGTTCACTCTCTATATCATAATAGTAGAAAATGAATTATTTTCTGGATTCATCTGTCCAAAGAGAAACAGCTGAATATTTTACTCAAACCATTTAAAGCAACGTTATTCGTGCGGCTCCTCTAATCAAATACCAACGAGAAAATAAGATTGGTTCAACTACGATCAACGTTAGGTTGCAAGTAATAAAAAAAATCATGGCAACCAAAAACATAAAGTAACGGCAACCAAAACAATAACCATATTAGCAAAGATCACGAAATAAAGGGTACATAATTCCCTTATGCTTAAGATTATTGCGTTAATGTCTGTATTTTATTCTTTATTCTATAAGAATAGACATATCGATCTTTTCTATCTGGATGTATGGCGTTAGGGAAAATGCACAGTGAATGTGATGCATTTCTCGCAGGTGCCTTTTATCGATATTCACGTTCACCTTACACTTTGCAGCTGTGTTTCGCACGATTTCATCCGTAACAATTTACAGCAAAACGGGCGGATTCTGCGCCAAGACCGGTCCATTGATAAAGGTCGGGGGTCTAGAAAGGTGTTTTGTAAGTGGTTATATGGTGTTTGGAGGTATACTTGTTTCGATGTAATTCTGATCTTTGTCAGAACTGGCCTACAGTAAGGATGGGAAGGTACGGAAACTGAGAACGAGCTGATGTAAAATCGTCTACCTCTTCAAGATTTCTTTCAAATACGGAGCCTTTGTTGCTCCTACCGTGTTGAGAATCTGTGTTTCTTTTCGTTTATGCTTCTCAAAAGAGCAGAGGCGTTTTTCTTTTTACCCCCAGTTATTGCCATTACGGGCCATGGCACAGAGGCCACCCGATCCCCTACTCCAAGTCCAAGTACGGCGACAATTGTCCTTGCCATTGTGTCCTGACGACCTGTGACAGGCACCAAATTGGGCATGGGATGACACGACAATCCGAGACGCAAAAAACGACCCTAAGCTGTTTTGACAATTTCTGAAATACTTTGAACTTAAATCCTCTTAAAGGTTTTCTTGGCACTAACGACAATAAGACCATCAGATGTACAATAGCGCTTTCATTTCCTAGAATGTCAATACACTGCGTACTTGTAGCTACGTGATACGGATTTTGGATCTTACATTTGATTAAATCGTGGCCCGCTATGAAACACACACAGACAGTACAGTCAGGTACCATTATAGCACTTGTGGTCCACAGACGTTATGAAATGGTATGTGCAGTACTATGGTAAGGTCACAAACCCTGTGCTGCATCTCAGCAGAGGCAACCTAAGTTATTTATGACACTATCAAAACATCAGATACCGCAGAGGTTATTGCTAGTGTGTGTGGGCCTTTAGCAGAGCTTATATGTGTAGATACAACCACCCGTCACAACAGATAACATGACAGAGTCCAGACGTACCACAGTGATACATGGTCTCGATGTGTCATACAGAGATAGTCCCTATTGACCTAAATCGTCTGACGTTTCGGCCACTGGTATTTATCAAATGCCTCGCATCAGCCCTGAAGGATACATTTTGTTGATCCCATGATTGAACCATCAGTTCTCTGTCGTCTGATTTGGCGAGTCAGCATTTTTATGATACTATACTTTCATCTTAATTCTGCTAAATCAGGTGCTAAATGGACCATATCCCAGGCCTTAGAACACAGTCCAGAGATAGGAGTGGGCTATGGGTATTCACAAAATGTTTAAGCTTTCTGTCAGATGAATGCCGTCATACGTGTTTTTGTTTTTATTTTTCATAGCAGTTTCTTTACTAATGCAGACATGCATGTTTTATATTTATTTACGAATCAATGTCTAATTAAAAAAAAGACTGAATGGTGTCGGTAAATCAATGGATTTGATAGGCTTCTTTTATGAAAAGAAGGACCCTAAGTTGTTTGTTTTATTGCCCAGAGGAAGATGGTATTATACTTAAACTTGTGGCATACATCCTACATGAGTTTAAAAAGAAATTACATGATTTATATATTATGTGTTACAGTAGTCAACATGA
>NC_049988.1:10275754-10279011 GCF_000003815.2 Branchiostoma floridae | reverse complement strand
GACTTTAATGTGTAAAGTTTGACTGAGTCAGTCAGTTGTGAGTAGACATTTGAGTCTTTGTGTGAATTTGTTGCGTAATTCAGCCCGTTTTGGGCACATCTTTTGAATAAAGTATTTGATTTGATTTGATTAAGTATTTTTACAAAAATGTTAGGATGGATGTTGAACAATTTTTTTTTTCATTTTTCTTTCCAGTGGGCTGCTGTCCTCCAGATACGTGGAGAGATACTACACCAACCAATCAAGCAAGCCAGTAGTGGTGAAGGTGAGTTTTGTGCCTACCTTTATAGCTGTAATAGTGATGACATATCTCTCATTCTGATTGGTCAGAGTCCTGTGTGTCTGTCCTTCTGATTGGTTCAAACTTTCAAAAGTCATTAACAACCTGTTGTTAATGAAACTATTTAATGCATGGTTGTTAATGATTTTCCATGTGTTACGGTGTCATAACCAACATGGAATGGGGTATTCTGATTGGTCAACGTTCCCTGGCTATATGATAATACGTAATTATTACAGATTATCATTAGAAATACCTGACTGTCCAGGTTTTGTGATTATTAATCTCAATTTTAAGTTAGTAACACAGGAGTATTGATTCTAGAAATATGGGTCCGTTGGGAATCCCATACATGGTAAGAGCTACGGTGTAGCTATCAGTACTGGGCCAATAAAGACAAAACACAGCTGATATCTTATGACAATAACTGCGCGATATAGATATAAGCACTTTTGACTAGTTCACGTTTAAGAGTATGTTACAAACATCAGGACAAATAGGATAGGCCGTGAACAAATATGAGGTCAAATACTTTCAAATCATCTCAAAAAGTATTTGGACGAACACCAGACTAGCGCATGCACCAATGCCTTGTAAGTGCACCAGGCACAAATCCATAGAAGGCTTCGTTTCCAGGATCTAATGATAGCATCGTGTAGTTTCTCGCTGGTTTATCGCAATGCGGGAACAACTCCAAAAGCAAGATAAGCAAGAAGATCACAAAACTGTGGGGCTTAACTGGAATCCTTTTCGCCGAATGACGTCACACCCATCCGGACTCTAATTGGCCAATAAAAAACGTCGGCAACTATGACGTCACCAGGCAAATTACCTGTGTAGTCATTTGTATTTTAATACCATATGTCGCGTAGGCCGACGAGGTAACGAGGCATCAAGGTGCCTTTGTTTAACTAATAATAACGAACAAGTACGTGAATGATAAATATAGCACTTAGGGTTTAGATACGTTATTGATGATTTGGCTTACGCCATTGCATCTTTGCCTTAACGCACACCAGACGCCTTGTCAAATGTCATTCCGTGCGGTACCAGATGTTATAGCCACATGGGAATACATGGATAGAAGGTCTGACGTTCGGATGCTTAAGATGTAATTGGAAAAGCTTTACAACCTTGAAATAAGCTTCATAAATTGGCACAGCGATGGGTGTGCATCAATCTATGAACTGACACATCATCAGTCGACTGAGAATGTCGGATGATGTAAGCCATGTTGCAACTTAAGATAACAGGGTGATAAACGAAAGAATTCCCGCATATTGCCGGCAAGGGAACAAAGAAATTAGCTAAAAATTATACAAAAGGATTACTATCAATTTTTCTTCTAACAGTGACTGTTTATTAAAGGTAGAGAACGTACCTCCAAATTTTCGATATCTACCAGTTCATCTTGGACGCGGAGAATGGTCTAGATCTACTGGTAGACATCGAAAATTTGGAGGTACGTTCTCTACCTTTAATAAAGTTACTGTTAGAATCTGTAAACATACGTGACTGATGAACCTCTTCAACGATACAAAATGGTGTTTTACAAGGGCACGTGGTTCCAATATACAATGTATTATTTTCACACATGTATTAGATTCGCGAACTTTATAAAAAAAACTCTTCATCTAAAACATCTTGGAAAGCCAAAGGCCTGGCAGAGACAAGACTTCCTGGTCTTCAACCACTTTAATGTAGACTGTGTAACGTTAGCTCTAAGCTGGGTTCAGAATACATTTGAAATGTTATAAATGACTCCTGGGTCGTATAGATATTCTTTCAAAAAATCTTAAAATTATTGGCCTTCAAACGTTGTTATTGCTGCTGCTTGTGGTTTCAGCACTGAATATCATCCATGTCTTTCGAGACAACGCGCATTCCTTACTGTATCGCCCCGCCATTTTGTGTACAAGCCGCCGTCTTAATTTTCTGGGTAATGGAGCGTCGATTCCCCTTTCACTGCCTCCATCTCCCGCGGGATTCTTCTTGTTTTAACATAACGATACAGAGAAAGATCAAACGCAGTCCTCGTTGCAAACTGTCTCCGTGTGTTATTATGGCTCCGTCCAATATACTGAAGGTCCAGCCTGCGATTATGATCGATGTTGCCTCAAGACATACTGACAGAAAGGCACAGTGATTTGATATAGAACGATCGTATGTTTGATAAATGCGTGCAGCATGCATATATGATGACGTTACGTAAGTCTACATCCCATAGTAGATGTTGCTTTCATGTGATGCTCCTGACATTGCCGTATCATGTTTCTCCAAGTATCATATATTATTTTCAATAACATGAATCTTATGCGCATCTGTGTGCTTACCTTGACATACTTATCTTGTGTCTAAAATCTTCAGAAAGGCCAGAGATGGCCTAAAGTACTTGATTGTACTAGAATAACTCCTTGAGCTTTTTAACAGTACCAACAGTGTGCTTTTCTCAAATTTGCTGATCAGAGAGTACCATTTTAACTTGTTCTCATTTTTATTAACCTTACCTGTTATATCTAACATGCGACGTTGTATTTTTGAAACACATCTATGTGTATAAATCAACAATATTCCACATTATTTCAATAGAGCCCAGTATGCTGTCAAATACATTATGGTATGGAAGCCACGAGTATAGTTTTAAACATCATTTAGCTGACGCCATTTTGTAAAGTTGTTCTGTTCCCGAGCTGAAGCCCTATTGGGTAGCTAAATATCAACGAATGACGCCTACTGTAATTGCTATAAAGGGCAAAGTAATGCCATTATTAATGTAGAAACAGTAGGAGAGATGCTGCTGTACGGAGATGGCCATCTCAGTCCATAACCCCTGCTCTTTAGATCATCAATTCTTCTTCGATGTCCGTTGTTCTCTTGTTTTATGGGCAAATTTACTTCTCAGTAGCCCTCGTTAGGTTTTAATGAAGCAACACAACGTTCGCGATGTCCCTGTAATGTTAGATTGACCCTCCTACAA